>NC_042974.1:52212836-52512836 GCF_901001165.1 Salmo trutta | reverse complement strand
GGTGGCAGGGACAACAGTCTGCACCATGCCATTATTTCTCTCCCTCCCTCCCTGATAACTTGTGCCATCCCTCCCTCCTTCCATCCCTCCCTCACTCCATAGCTCCCTCGCTCCTTTCTTCCTGTCCTGGAACGGGAGTTAGGAAAATAGCACAACAAGGAAAAAAGAGAAGATCCGTTGTCGCCTAAGTCAATCCATTGCATTCAATGTCGAAGCCAGCCGCACCAATTTGTCGGAGGAAACATCGTACACCTGGCAACTGTATCAGCGTGCACTGCGCCCGGCCCGCCACAGAATTATTCAATATTTGGTGATTTATATCACTTGCACTTCTGGAGTCCTTAACAAAGGCTTCCAAACTGGTAGCGACTACAGCGCAAAACAGACCAAAAGGACATGGCAAAATGCTCTACCATTAAAAGTAATGATGGGACGATTGATACCGGAGCTCCGATGCAGTTTTGAAAGTGCAACTGAAAGAAACATTATCATGTGATCAATGACGTCCAAAGCTTCGCTTGAAGCGGGATCACACTGATTTCGCTGTGGTTCTGGTTATTTCTTCACTTTCAAGTTCATTTCAAAGACAGACTTCTACTGGACATCGTACTTAGGCCTACAATGTAGTTAAGATTTTTTCATGCATTATCACTTGAACTGAAACTCAGCAGGTATAGTTGGAGACCATAGAACTCTCACAGATGACATTGACTGTGCGGGTTGAATCCTAATGAATTCATGTTATTTTTTTAAAAATTGTTATACGTGACACCACACTGTTGTTCAAACACATTGTTTTATTTAGTATACTTTAAGCTCCTAAATGATGCCATAGATTCAAAGTTTTTGACAGCAAAAAAAAGGGATTCAAAGGAAAGCAAGATGCAAGGCGCAAACCTGTAATTGTAGATTAACCGTTGCACCACAGAGATTTTATAAATATTGTGGAAAAAAAGTATATACACAGTGCCTTCGGAAAGTATTCAGACCCCTTGACTTTTTCCACATTTTGTTACGTTAGAGCCTTATTCTAAAATGGATTTTTTTTTAAATCCAATAGCCCATAAAGACAAAGCAAAAGCAGGTTTTAGATTTTTTTGCTAATTTATTAAAAATGTAAAACAGAAATATCATATTTATATATGTATTCAGACCCTTTGCTATGAGACTAGAAATTGAGCTCAGGTGCATCCTGTTTCCATTGATCATCCTTGAGATGTTTATACAACTTGATTGGAGTCCACATGTGGTACATTCAATTGATTGGACATTATTTGGAAAAGCACACATCTGTTTATATAAGGTCCCACAGTTGACAGTGGATGTCAGCGCAAAAACCAAGCTATGAGGTCTAAGAAATTGTCCGTAGAGCTCCAAGACAGGATTGTGTCGAGGCACAGATCTGGGGAAGGGTACCAAAACATTTATGCAGCATTAAAGTTCCCCAAGAACACAGTGGCCTCCATCATTCTTAAATGGAAGAAGTTTGGAATGAACAAGACTCTTCCTAGAGCTGGCTGCCCAGCAAAACTGAGAGATCGGGGGAAAGGGCCTTTGTCAGGGAGGAGACCAAGAACCCGATTGTAACTCTGACAGAGCTCTAGAGTTCCTCTGTGGAGATGGGAGAACCTTCCAGAAGGACAACCATCTCTGCAGCACTCCACCAATTAGGCCTTTATGGTAGAGTGGACAGATGGAAGCCACTCCTCAGTAAAAGGCACATGACAGCGCTTGGAGTTTGGCAAAATGCACCTAAAGACTCTCAGACCATGAGAAACAGGATTCTTTGGTCTGCTGAAACCAAGATTGAATTCTTTGGCCTGAATGCCAAGCGCCACGTCTGAAGGAATCCTGGAACCATCCTTACGATGAAGCATGGTGGTGGCAGCATCATGCTGTGGGAATGTTTTTCAGCAGCAGGGACTGGAAGACTAGTCAGGATCGAGAGAAATATGAAAGGAGTACAGAGAGGTTCACCTTCCAACAGGACAACGACCCTAAGCACACAGCCAAGACAATGCAGGAGTGTCTTCGAGACAAGTCTCTGAATGTCCTTGAGTGGCCCAGCCAGAGCCCGACTTGAACCCGATCGAACATCTCTGGAAAGACCTGAAAATAGCTGTGCAGTGACGCTCCCCATCCAACCTGACAGAGCTTGAGAGGATCTGCAGAGAAGAATGGGAGAAATTCCCCAAATACTGTACATGTGTGCCAAGCTTGTAGGGTCATAACCAAGAAGACTCAAGGCTGTAATCACTGCCAAAGGTGCTTCAATAAAGTACTGAGTAAAGGGCCTGAATACCTATGCAAATGTGGTATTTTTTTTATTTTTAATTTTTAATACCTTTACAAAAATGTCAAAACCAGTTTTGCTTTGTCATTATGGGGCATTGCGTGTAGATTGTTAGAATAACGCTGTAACGGATGCTCTCGATGGTGCAGCTGTAGAACCTTTTGAGGATCTGAGGACCCATGCCAAATCTTTTCATTTGTTTCCTGAGGGAGAATAGGCTTTCTCGTGCCCTCTTCATGACTGTCTTAGTGTGTTTGGACCATGATAGTATGTTGGTGATGTATGTTGGTGATGGACACCAAGGAACTTGAAGTTCTCACCTGCTCCACTGCAGCACCATCGATGAGAATGGGGTGTGCTCGGTCCTCCTTTTCCTGTAGTCCACAATCATCTCCTTTGTCTTGATCACATTGAGGGAGAGGTTGTGGTCCTGGCACCACACGGCCAGGTCTCTGACCTCCCTATAGGATGTCTCATCGTTGTCGATGATCATGCTTACCACTGTTGTGTCATCGGCAAATGTAATGATAGTGTTGGAGTCATGCCTGGCCATGCAGTCATGAGTGAACAGGGAGGGGACTGAGCACGCACCCCTAAGGGGCCTCCATGTTGAGGATCAGCACTGCGGATATGTTGTTACCTACCCTTACCACCTGGGGGCGGCCCATCAGGAAGTCCAGGATCCAGTTGTTTAGTACCAGGTGTTTTGTACAAGGGTACTTAGCTTAGTGATGAGCTTTGAGGGCACTATGGTGTTGAACGCTGTGCTGTAGTTAATGAATAGTATTCTCACATAGGTGTTCCTTTTGTCCAGGTGGGAAAGGGCAGTGTGGAGTGCAATAGAGATTGCATTATCTGTGGATATTTTAGGGCGGTGTGCAAATTGGAGTGGGTCTAGGGTTTCTGGGATAATGGTGTTGATGTGAGCCATGACCAGCCTTTCAAAGCACTTCATGGCTCCAGACTTGAGTGCTACAGGTCGGTAGTCATTCAGGAAGGTTGCCTTAGTGTTATTGGGCAGAGGGACTATGGTGGTCTGTTTCAAACATGTTGGTATTACAGACTCAGTCAGGGACAGGTTGAAAATGTCAGTGTAGACACTTGCGAGTTGGTCAGCGCATGCTCAGACTACACGTCCTGGTAATCCGTCTGTCCCTGCTGCCTTGTGATTGTTGACCTGTTTAAAGGTCTTACTCACATTGGCTATGGAGAGCGTGATCAGTTGTTCGGAACAGCTGATGCTCTCATGCATGCTTCAGTGTTGCTTGCCTCGAAGCGAGCATACGGTAGAGGTAATATAGCTCATCTGATTGGCTCGTGTCACTGGGCAGCTTATAGCTGTGCTTCACTTTGTAGTCTATAATAGTTTGCAGCCCTGCCACATCCGACAAGAATTGGAGTCAGTATAGTACAATTGAATCTTAGCCCTGTATTGACACTTTGCCTGTTTGATGGTTTGTCAGAAGGCATAGCAGGATATCTTATAAACTTCCAGGTTATAGTCCCACTCCTTGAAAGCAGCAGCTCCACCCTTTAGCTCAGTGTGGATGTTGCCTGTAATCCATGGCTTCTGGTATGTACATATGGTATGTACATACAGTCACTGTTGAGACAACATCATCAGTATTGATGAAGCCAGTGACTTTATTTTTTTAACCTTTATTTAACTAGGCAAGTTAATTAAGAACAAATTCTTTATTTTCAATGACGGCCTCGGAACAGTGGGTTAACTTCCTTATTCTGGTGCAGAACGACAGATTTTTTTACCTTGTCAGCTCAGAGATTCGATCTTGCAACCTTTCAGTTACTAGTCCAACGCTCTAACCACTAGGTTACCTGCCGCCCCTGATGTGGTGTACTCCTCAATGCCATCAGAAGAATCCAAGAACATATTCCAGTCTGTGCTAACAAAACAATCCTGTAGTTCAGCATCTGTTTCATCTGACCACTTTCCTATTGACTGGTGCTTCCTGCTTTAGTTTTTGTTTGTAAGCAGGAATCAGGAGGATAGAATTATGGTCAGATTTGCCAAATGGAGGGCGAGAGAGAGCTTTGTATGTGTCTCTGTGGGTGGAGTAAAGATGGTCTAGAGTTTTTTCCCCTCTGGGTTGCACATTTAACATGCTGGTGGATATTAGTTAAAATGGATACAAGTTTTCCTGCATTAGGGGTCAAAACCACCCGCTGGTGGTCAAAGCTTTTGGAGCTCCAAAAACATGTTAAACTACTTTATTCTGTGGAATGGAATTACAGCACCATTCAAAATACATCAATTACTTCCCCACCCACAAACATTTTCCCACAATGCACCATAATTTACAGTATGCTGCAGTAAAACCTTTCAACAGTATTTTACTGTTGATAATACCAAAAATTACAATATAAATTACAGTTTTTCTTTACAGTGTAGAGACAAATGTCCCCTCCCCTTCCTATATTTGAAAGATGTAAATACAAACAAAATATGCGAACCAGAACAAACCAGTTCCTCGTTAGTTGTTGCATCCCACAGTCTGCTGACAGATGCTATGATACTGGTTATATTACGTGCGTCTTTCCACAAGTGTGTCTGTCTACGAAAGATGACCACTGAGGAATCAATATCTTCTACATCCGGTCGAGTCAGTAGGCTCTCTGATCTCCCTCTTCCCCTTTGTGCAGTCATCGTGCCTCTTCTCATATCTAAGCTCTCTCTCTCCCTCCTCCTCTCCCACTCCCTCTTTCCCTTCCACTCCCTATCTCTCCCCCTAACCTTCTCTCTCCATCCTTCTCCTCTCTCTCTCCCTCTCTCTCCCTTCTTCTCCCCCCTCTCTCCCTCCCTCTCCTCTCTCAGTGCTATGATGGTACACAGGAGGCTGTTGTAATTTGATTGGAGTTATTACACTTGATTTGATTAATTGTGTGTTGAATAAATGGGACTCACTCCCAGTCACCTGCCAGACCTACAGACTAGGGGTCAGGGGACTAGACACACACACACACACACACACACACACACACACACACACACACACACACACACACACACACACACACACACACACACACACACACACACACACGTGTGCGCATGCGCTCACTCATTCTTGTACTCATGTATCCGTGGAGATTCAACTTCCATTTCTCACTCGATGACATCATCTTTGCTCGCCATGAACATCTAGAGCAGCATTTCCCAATCTCTGGAGTGACTGTTGTTTTAGTCATTATGTGATTATTATTACCTGTCCAGTGGCCTGATCAACCATTCATCAACCCTCCACCAACCTGCACACAACAGGCTGAGGAAACACTTTCCTTTGTGTCTGATCAAATGAGGGATGACGTTGGCTCAGGTCCCAAAATCACACTTATCTGTCAATATTGCTGACAATATTGACAGCAAATCTTGGGTATACATCTGTTTTACTACATTAATTGTCTCTACAGTAGATCTAAATCAACGATCATCTATTCTATTAAATTATATTATATATACAGTACCAGTCAAAGTTTGGACACACCTACTCGTTACAGGGTTTTTCTTTATTTTTACTATTTTCTACATTGTAGAATAATAGTGAAGACATCAAAGCTATGAATGAACACTTATGGCATCATATAGTTACCAAAAAAGTGTTAAACATTGTTTTTTATATTTTATATTTGAGATTCTTCAAAGTAGTCACCATTTGCCTTGATGACAGCTTTGCACATGCTTGGCATTCTCTCAACCAGCTTCATGAGGTAGTCACCTGGAATGTATTTCAAATAACAGGTGTGCCTTGTTAGAAATGTATTTCCTTCTTAATGTGTTTGAGCCAATCAGTTGTGTTATGACAAGGTATCTTCTGTATACCACCCCTATTTGGTAAAATAGGTCAGTCAATCGTGAAAATTTCAATAACGTTGACAGTTTCTTCAAGTGCAGTCGCAAAAAGCATCAAGCTATATTATGATGAAACTGGCTCTCATGAGGACCACCACAGGAAAGGAAGACCCAGATTTACCTCAGCTCTAGAGGATACGTTCAGAGTTATTAGCCTCAGAAATTGCAGCCCTAATAAATGCTTCACAGAGTTCAAGTAACAGGCACATCTCAACATCAATTGTTACGAGGAGAATGCCTGAATCAGGCCTTCATGGTCGAATTGCTGCAAAGAAACCACTACTAAAGGGCACCTGTCACGTTCTGACCAGTAAAGGGGTTATTTGTTATTGTAGTTTGGTCAGGACGTGGCAGGGGGTGTTTGTTTTATGTGGTTCGGGGTTTGTTGGGTTATGTTAGTATGTAAGAGGGGTGTTTGTTTAGAGTGTTCCGGGGTTTTTGGGCTATGTTCTATGTTAGTATATTTCTATGTTTTTCTAGTATGTCTAGTTCTATGTTTAGTTTATGGGGTTGACCTTCAATTGGAAGCAGCTGCTCTTAGTTGCTTCTAATTGAAGGTCCTATTTAAGCGGGGTGTTCTTCTGTGGGATGTTGTGGGTAGTTGTCTCCTGTTTTGTGTCTGTGCACCTGACAGGACTGTTTTATGTCGTTCGTTGTTTTTGTATACATGATTTGCTTGTTTTTCCTTCTTTTAAATTGAATAAAGAAGATGAGTATACACGTTCCCGCTGCACCTTGGTCCAATCCTTACGACGCCCGTTACAGAACTACCCACCACCAAAGGACCAAGCAGCGGAGGAAGGAGCAGCAGGTGGACTACAGGGAGTCGTGGACATGGGAGGAAATTCTGGACGGGGCCGGACCATGGCACCAGGCTGGTGAATACCGTCGCCCACCGGAGGAGATAGAGGCAGCCAAGGCGGAGCGGCGCCGTTATGAGGCTTTATACGCGCCGATTGGGAAGCACGAGAGGCACCCCCAATACATTTTTTTGGGGGGGGGGGGCACACGGGTAGTTTGGCTGGGCCAAGGGTGAGCCCTATGCCAACTCCCCGTGCTTATTATGGGGAGCGTATGGAGTGGAGAGCGCTGGAGTATGCGGAAGTGCACACAATCTCGCCCATGCGCACACACAGTCCAGTGCGAGCGATCCCAGCCCCTCGCAAGTGCTGTGCTAGAGTGGGCATCCAGCCTGGAAGGAGGATGCCTGCGCAGCGCATCTGGCCACCAGTGCGCCTCCTAGGCCCAGGCTACCCAACGCCTGCTCTACGCACGGCAACCATCAGGCCTCTGCACAGCCCAGTTCGCCCTGTGCCAGCACTCCGCTTGTACAGGGCTACTATTACCATCCAGCCAGGACGGGTTGTGCAGGAGGTGCGCTCCAGACCTCCAGTGCTTACCCATGGCCCGGTGTATCCTGTTCCCGCTCCTCGCACTAGCCTTGGGGTGCGTGTCTCCAGTCTGGTACCTCCACTATCAGCCCCACGCACCAGGCCTCCAGTGTGTCAGCCCAGTCCAGCTCGTCCTGCTCCTGCTCCTTGCACTAGCCCTGTGGTGCGTGTCCCTAGTCTGGCGCGTCCTAAGCCAGCCCCACGCATCAGGCCATCAGTGCGCAGTCCTTGTCCAGAGCTTCCGGCAACAGTGCCCCGTCCAGAGTGTCCGGCGACAGTGCCCCATCCAGAGCTTCCGGCGACAGTGCCAGTGCCCCACAGTCCGGAGCCGAGAGAGACGGCCCACAGTCCGGAGCCGAGAAAGACGGACCACAGACCGGAGCCGAGAGAGTCGCCGTACAGTCCGGAATCGGCGCAGCCGGAGTCGCCCTTCAGCTCGAGGTCTCCAGCGACGCGCACAGTCCGGAACCGAGAGAGACGGCAACCAGTCCGGAGCCGAGAGAGACGGCCCACAGTCCGGAGCCAAGAGAGTCGCCCTACAGTCCGGAATTGGCGCAGCCAGAGTCGCCCTACAGTCCGGAATCGGGGCAGCCAGAGTCACCCTTCAGCTCGAGGTCTCCAGCGACGCGCATCAGCCCGAGGTCTCCAGCGACGCACATCAGCCCGAGGTCTTCAGCGATGCGCCATAGCCCAGAGACTTCGGGAGGGGAGAAATGTAATAAGTATTTAGCGGGGGTGGACAGGTTAGGTTGGGGAGTAAGGCCGGAGCCTGAGTTGGACCGCAGAGTGAAGGAAAAGCAGCCAACAAGTGCTCAACATATGTGGGAACTCCTTCAAGACTGTTGAAAAAACATTCCTGGTGAAGCTGGTTGAGAGAATGCCAAGAGTGTGCAAAGCTGTCATCAAGGCGAAGGTTGGCAACTTTGAAGAATCGGGTTACTACATTATTGGTTAATACATGATTCCATATGTGTTATTTCATAGTTTTGATGTTTTCACTATTATTGTTCAAAAATTGTAAAAATAAAGAAAACACTTGAATGAGTAGGTGTGTCCAAACTTTTGACTGGTACTGCATATATATATTTATTTTGAGTCGTTGGGGTAATTTCTTTCATTTCACTTATTTTCAATTTTTTATGTTAGTAGTGGTGGGCTGGTAGGTAGGTAAGGAGAGACAGGGGTCCTGAGGTTTGAAAATCAATAAAGTCTCTTCAGTCTATACTATGTCAGCTTGGAAGTATTAGGTCAGCACATTGCCAAAGACACACACACACACACACACACACACACACACACACTGTAAGCCAACAAGATCTCATAGTTTCCCTTCGAAATTCGTTGTATTATGGATGGTCTATTTTTGACGCATTCATTCTGTGTGGTTATAGGGTTAATATAGGGACAGAAACAGCTCAAAGGGTTAAGTTTCGGTATTCATTCTGAGTGGTTAGGGATATGTTTTGGGGAAGGCTTAAAGCAAAATTTGAAAAAACTATGCACTATTACCATCAGGTATCATCAGTATTCTTGTGGCTTGCCAGAGCATTGAGCTGCCGTAGCGCAGTGTGCTCTGGCACCGAGCACCACGAGCTCGTTCCCAGTTTATTTATTTTATTTATTTTTTATTTCACCTTTATATAAATAGGCCATGGGGGCGAAGTAATTACAATATAGTAATTAAACACTGGAATGATAGATGTGCAGAAGATGAATGTGCAAGTAGCGATACTGGGGTGCAAAGGAGCAAGGTAAATAAATAAATAAATACAGTACGGGGATGAGGTAGTTGGATGGGCTATTTATAGATGGGCTATGTACAGGTGCAGTGATCTGTGAGCTGCTCTGACAGCTGGTGCTTAAAGCTAGTGAGGGAGATATGAGTCTCCAGCTTCAGTGATTTTTGCAGTTCGTTCCAGTCATTGGCAGCAGAGAACTGGAAGGAAAGGCACGACCAAAGGAATAATTGGCTTTGGGGGTGACCAGTGAGATATACCTGCTGGAGCGCATGCTACTGGTGGGCAATTGTTTTTCATTTTTTGGTGCGCTCAGAGGAAGGCATACAGTGCATTCAGAAAGTATTCAGACCCCTTGACTTTTTCCACATTTTGTTACATTACAGCCTTATTCTAACATGTATGAAGTTCTTTCTTTGCATTCATCAATCTACACACAATACCCCATAATGAGAAAGGAAAAAACAGTTTTTTAAACATTTTAGCAATTTCTTAAAATGTTTAAACAGAAATGTCACATTTACATAAGTATTCAGACATTTTACCAAGTACTTTGTTGAAGCACATTGGCAGCGATTACAGCCTTGAGTCTTGTTGGGTATGACGCTACGAGCTTGGCACACCTGTATTTGGGGAGTTTCTCCCATTCTTCTCTGCAGATCCTCTCAAGCTCTGTCAGGTTGGATGGGGAACGTCGCTGCACAGCTATTTTCAGGTCTCTCCAGAGATGTTCGATCGGGTTCAAGTTGGGGCTCTGGCTGGGCCACTCAAGGACATTCAGAGACTTGTCCCGAAGCCACTCCTGCATTGTCTTGGCTGTGTGCTTAAGGTCGTTGTCCTGTTGGAAGGTGAACCTTCGCCCCCAGTCTAAGGTCCTGAGTGCTCTGGAGCAGGTTTTCATTATGTATCTCTCTGTACTTTGCTCCGTTCATCTTTCCCTTGATCCTGACTAGTCTCCCAGTCCCTGCAACTGAAAAACATGAGAGGTTTCTTTTGGCAAACTCCAAGCGGGCTGTCATGTGCCTTTTTACTAAGGAGTGGCTTCTGTCTGGCCACTTTACCATAAAGGCCTTATTGGTGGAGTGGTGCAGAAATGGTTGTCCTTCTAGAAGGTTCTACCATCTCCACAGAGTAAGTCTGGAGCTCTGTCAGAATGACCATCGTGTTCTTGGTCACCTCCCTGAACAAGGCCCTTCTCCCCCAATTGCTCAGTTTGGCCGGGTGACCAGCTCTAGGAAGAGTCTTGGTGGTTCAAAACTTCTTCCATTTAAGAATTATGGAGTCCATTGTGTCGTTGGTGACCTTCAATGCTACAGACATGTTTTGGTACCCTTCCCCAGATCTGTGCCTCGACAGACAATTCCTTCGTCCTCATGGGTTGGTTTTTGCTCTGATGTGCACTGTCAACTGTGAGAGATCATATAGACAGGCTCGTGCCTTTCCAAATCATGGCAAATCAATTGAATTTACCACATGTGGACTCCAATCAAGTTGTAGAAACGTCTCAAGGATGATCAATGGAAACAGGATGCACCTGAGCTCAATTATGAGTCTCATAGCAAAGGGTCTGAATACTTATGTAAATAAGGTATTTGTGTTGTTGTGTTTTATACATTTGCAAAAATTACTAAAAACCTGTATTTGCTTTGTCATTATGGGGTATTGTGTGTAGATTGATGAATATGTTTTTATACATTTTAGAATACGGTTATAATGTAACAAAATATGGAAAAAGTCATGGGGTCTGAATTCTGTCCGAATGCACTCTATATCTAGATTCTAGGGACCAAAAATCTGAATTCGCTGTCTATGTCTAGTGATCAGTCTGGCAAAGCAGCCCCATATTGGGTCAATGCCAACTTGAAACATGCTTACACTGACAGGCATACTAGGATAGAGAGAGAGAGAGAGCATGTCTACTATAATATCTCTCCAACAAGTGCTCTTCCTCTCTCCCGCTCTCCTTCTCTCTGTCGTTCTCTCTCTCGCTCTCTCTCGCACTCTCTCTCACCTTCCCTCTGCCTTCCCTTTCCCTCTCCCTCTCATTCACTTAATTACTCACTCACTCTCTCTTTCCCTCTCCCTTGCTCTCTCTCTCCCTCCCTCTGCATCTCTCACTCCCCCTCTCTCTCTCCTTAAGGGTTATATCTATGCATCAGATTTGCCGCTCCTCTCCTTGTCAGTAGAAACGTCCCTAGCTTCCATGCCTCCATGCATTTTTAATCTGAATAGGCCCCACTCGCTGCCATTACACTATGCTCATTATCATAATAAAGCACCAAGCTGAGAAATGTTTGCTCACTCAGACAGCATGTACTCCCTAGGGTCCACTACAGCTAATATGGTATTACACACTGGAGGTTTGTGTATGGCATAGCTGTTCCAAAAGTAAACTTGCAAGATTGTCATTTCTCCTCCTCTGTCCTTCCGTATGTTCTACTCCCTCTTCATCCCTCTCTTTTCTCTGGGTCCCCAGGCTCCTGTGGTTTTGTCCCTGTAGACTCATCTCTCTCTCTGTGGCTTGAGGATACAGCTTTGTGTAATAAAGGTTCGATGTTGCAGTGGATATAGTTTGTCATATTTCAGACTTTAATGATCTACTACACTCTTAGAACAAAAGGTGCCAAGTAGAACCATACAGGATTCTTCAGTTTGTTCTTATAAGGAAACCCTTTTTAGTTCTGGGTCCTATCTAGAACCCTCTAAGTAGGTTTCTTCAAAGAACCCCATGTATATGGTTCTACCTAGAACCCTCTATGGAGGGTTCTGCCTAGAACCCTCTAAAAAGTTTTTTTATCAAGAACCATTCTATAATCTAACAGTCCTTCCTAGAACCGTCTATGAAGGGTTCTACCGACAACCCTTTCATCTTTGTTGAGTTCTTCCTAGAACCGTTGATGAACAGTTCCACCAGCCTTACTAGCCTTCGAAATGTAATGATTTAAGACAATACAGGGCCAACTTATACCCTAACACAGGGGCATCATGAATCTCCTGGTTTACAGGCCACAGCAGGACTGCAAGTCACATTATGCAAGGTTGCCAAGTGATATGTAATTCCAGTTGGAATCCAGCCAGAGTTGGGATATCCAACAAGTGGAAATGTTAATCTCCCACAACTTGCATTCAGAATGATTTAGACTATCTCCCTCATCTAAACTGAAACAACTATCTCAGTAACGGGTGCAATAAACCCAATTCTAACAGATTGGATTTGTTTAGAAAACTGTTGTTTATCTTTGTGTAGCATAACATTTATCAACCAAGCAACGCAAAAACACAGATATTACAGTAAAATAAACAATTCTGAAAATCTCCCTGTGATAGAGCATGCTGGGAAATATTATATATGGTTCTTTGTAGAACCCTTCTTGCCTCCCAAAGAATCCTTCATACCATCCAAAGAATCCTCAAAGAACCCTTTCTTTCAAAAAACGGTTCTCAGGATGTTAAAGGTTATAGGTAGAACCATTTGCCTCACAAAGAACCGTTTTCTTCCAAAAAGGGTTCTTCTGATCAAAACGGTTATTGGTAGAACCCTGTCCCTCCGCAAAGAACCCTTTTGGAACCCTTTTTTCTAAGAGTGTAGAGGTTGTCGTTGGCAATATCACTATTTTCTTTAAATACAAGACATAAACTTTGCCCATCATTATTCACATAGAATTAACGATGATGATGAGGATGAAAGTCATGTTGTTATCAAGTTGGTTTTCCTTTCAGGGATTATTGTACTAGCACTTTTGTGATGTTTGTACTAATGTTGTTGTAATGTTTGTGTCTCCTTTAGGGCAGCACAGAAGTCCCCTCACTCGCCACTGTCAGCTGTATGGATACCCCCAGCTGGGCAGGTCAGTGTGTTTGTGTGGGTGTGGGTGTGTGCACAAGTGTATGTCCTCACAGGTGTGTGATCAACAAAAGTGTGTGTGTGTGTGTGTGTGTGTGCGGGTGTGCCTGCATCCGCACTTCAAATCTTGTGTGTGTTTGCACCTCCCTGTGTGTGTGTGCTCCTCCCTGTGTGTGTGGTTGAGTGGGAGCGGCAGAGAGAGGTAATGTGCTGACTGCAGTCCTTTGGTTCTGGGCATGCCCATTAGAGCCAGCTATAAATCCTGGGCTAGCTGAGCCGAGCACCGCTCTCACACTGTGTCAGCAGTCCGCCAATGAATGGCTATTAAATGCTACAAAAAGCCTCTTTAATTCAGCCTGCCGAGCGACATACCTCTCTCTCTCACTCTCTCTCCCTTTCTCTCTCTCTCTCTCTCTCTCTCTCTCGCTCTCTTTCTCTCCTTCTCTCTCTCATTTCTCCTCTATCTCTCTCTCTCTCTCTCATTTCTCCTCTCTCTCCCTCTCTCTCTCTCTCTCTCTCTCTGTCCATGCTTAATTGAAAAAGAGGACTAGAAGATCCCTTCACCACCATCTGTATAAATCTCTGCAGTAACAACCAGGTCATCTATTATTAATAACGCACATTAATTACAGATTATTTACAAATAGCCACCTGCCATTTTTCTTCATACTTTAGGCCGGCATGCAGCTGCTCTGTGTTTGCATGGGAAAAGAAGAAGGGGGGGGGGGTGGAGAGAGAGAAGGTGATATGGGAGAGGAGGTTGTGGGAGAGGGTGAGGGTTGGTACAAGGAGAAAGGGAGGGAGAGATATTGAGATGGCACAGTGGGTGAGGGTTGGTAGGGCAGGCTGATCACTAGACTTGAATTTTGGACATTTGAAAAGGTCCTGAGAACGTCAATGTATGCCTTCCTGTTGCCCAGCACTGGCACAAAGTTATGATGGTTGGTGGCAAAGTGCGCTATTCAGGTCAAAGCGTGCTGCTCTGACCACTGCTCCATGGTAGTTTACAATGTGCTAGCAAGATGGGAGAATACCAAATCATAGCCATAACCTTAACTCAGAATTAATACCTAAACTTAACCCTTTGAGTTTTATTTTTCCCTGTTGCCACACGTAATTAACCCTGTAACCATGCAGAATTAATGCAGCAAAAATAGACGTTCATCCATAAAACATTGAATTTCTAAGTGAAACTATGAGATATGGTTTGATAAGGAGCCATAGCTGAGAGGGAGAGAGAGGCTAGAGAATGAAGAAAGGAGGGAAAAGGGAGATAGGAAGAGGAGGGAGAGAGAGATGGAGGGTTGGTAGAGAGCCGTACAGTAGAGAGCCCTGGGGTCATCCTGGGCATGGTGTAACTATTTTTGATTTACACTGACATTTTGGCTATTGGTCACGTTGAGTGGGAGATTAGTCACATCTCTCTGTCGCCTGTTAGCAGTGCTTTACCCTACGAGCCTGTGGGGAAACACTTGATTCACTGACTTGGTATTTACTTTGCTGACATCGGAAATGTAAGGTCTTTGTAAGATACTCATTCATTCTTTCCTTTTGTCACATAATAATAGGCTTTCACATGGCACATTTTGGCCCGGGAATACAGTGTGTGTGTGTGTGTGTGTGTGTGTGTGTGTGTGTGTGTGTGTGTGTGTGTGTGTGTGTGTGTGTGTGTGTGTGTGTGTGTGTGTGTGTGTGTGTGTGTGTGTATATGTGTGTGTATATGTGTTTGTGTGTGTGTGTGTATGTTGCATGTGTGTGCAAGTTTGCATGTGTGTGTGTCATTGTGTTTCCAATTGCATGCAGTTGAATAAAAGTGCAGGTGATTGTTCCTCAGGAGCGACCCTGTCAGTCCCCCAGGGGCCCCCTCTAGTCCCCTGTCAATGGCAATCTAATCGCCGCGACAACAGATCAATCACAACCCATTTATACCGGTGGAAGTTCCTACACAGTGTTGTTTCCCTTCAGTACACTCTTGAATTAGTGGTGACTTGAGGAACCCTGGAGCTGGGAGCTTAAGAATTTCACTGTACCCTGCAATTACAGCTGTGACACTGTGCATGTGACTAATAAACTAATCTCTAAGCAAATCCCAAAGTTGGAATAGTTAACACTTTATTACTATACATTTTGGGGTGGCAGGTAGCCTAGTGGTTAGAGCGTTGGGTCAGTAACCGAAAGGTTTCTGGATCGAATCCCCGAGCTGACAAGGTAATCTGTTGTTCTGTCCCTGAACAAGGAAGTTAACCCACTGTTCCGAGGCCATCGTTGTAAATAAGAATTTGTTCTTTACTGACTTGCCTAGTTAAATAAAGGTTACATATTCAGCAATGTTATTAATATTTTATTTGAATATGTAATATGCATAAACATTGGAAGAAATGTGAAGTTTTTAGTGTACAAACTTAATATGATGAACAGGAATGACATTTTCTCTAACGGGTGGCCAAAAAGAGCTATCTTAAACGCATGCCTCCAATAAGCCATGCTTCCAATATTCTCATAGGCTGCCACATCTACATTATATATTTAGGTAGGTCCTCTTGTAAATCTTTAATAAAAAAAAACAATTGCATCTATAAAGAGAGTAGGATGGTTATTTAATTGTATTTTTCCAGCTGTGGGGTATTTTGGTGTCTAAGATTATCTGATTAAATCTGAACATACTGTATATTCAAGAGACATTTCAGACCCCCTCTCCTATCAGCCATGTTCATTCCTCCAAGTCTTTATTGATTGATGCCAGTGACACGGTGACGTGGTTCCTTCCTGTTGCAGTGATTTGACTTCATTCTACCCCATCACACGCGCACACACACACACGCACACACACTCCCCCCACACACACACACCACACTATCTGCAAATTTCTCCCCCATTCTCCCACATCACAGATCTCCTCAACTGCTCCCCTCTCTCTCTAATTCCAATTAAGCCAGTTCCTGATTGAGGCAGTATCAGTGCTATTCAACGGCCCCCCCAGGCCAAATCAACGGCCAACATCACAATCGCACTGACACCACTCTAATTACAAAGTTGTGTTTTTCAAAGTGGAGCTTGTTGGAAAGAGTTGGGAGTTCTTTGAAGCACGGAGAGATCGAGAGCGACAAACAGAGGATACGTGGGTTGTTTAAGCAGAACGGCATCTGCTGCTCGCATTGCAATGGCCTTGATGAAGGGATGTCATTGTAGCGGCATGCAAAGTGTGTGTACGCAGCCAGGTCACCCATGATACAAGTCAGTATTCGACGTCCATCCATGCCTGAGGACGTCGGGAGATAATGTGGAAACCGGCCACTAAGGACAACAGTGAGCACTGTTACCTTCAAGTAGGTTTTGGTTTGGCTAGGGGGATGGGGTATCGGGGTAGGTATCTGCATCTTACTTCAAATGTTGCAAGTTCAAATCCAGCAACAGGAAGTACATTTTTGTTTTAAGGGTATCCCGAATCTTAACCATTCAGCGTTAATGCCTAACCTTAAGATTTCAGAGTTAATCCCTAACCTTAAGATTTGCCTAACCTTAAGATTTCAGAGTTAATGCCTAACCTTAAGATTTGACTAACCTTAACATTTCAGAGTTAATGCCTAACCTTAAGATTTGCCTAACCTTAAGTTTCAGAGTTAATGCCTAACCTTAAGATTGCAGAGTTAATGCCTAACCCTAACCTTAGTTAGTAGTGCACTATATAGGGAATATGGTGCCATATGGAATGCATTATGTAGGCTTGTCAATTGTTAGAACCATCTGAAGGACAATCAGAGAAATACAAACCCCTGGAATCACAGAGTTCACTATCAAGCAAAATACTGTATATCAATTGCAACAAGCACATCATTGCATCAAGCTCTATAATAAGCATTTCTATGGTTGTAGAGTGGTGCTTATTCAAGGCCCAGAGTGCTGGAATCATCTAATATAATGCTGTGTTTAGTCCCCCGGCATGGAAATATTAGCAATTTGTGTGTGCAATGCCAACTCTGCAATACACTGTCTACAATTGGCTCTGTAATAGGTCATTACTCCTCTGCCGGAGAGGCTAAAAGCATCCCCACTACTCTTTCACACTTCATCCCTCTTTTATGCTCATCACACTCTCCTCCATTTCCCCCTCTCTCTCTCTCTCCAGGCTTTTCTCTGTAATTGTTATGGGATTCGTGTGAGTGTTAAACGCTAATTAGATGCACTGGACATCACCTTACCGAAACACAGTGTAAAATCAAATCAAATCAAATGACATTTTATTGGCCACATACACATGGTTAGCGGATATTATTGCGAGTGTAGCAAAATGTAGCAATATCTAACAATTAGGAAGTCAAGGACCCAATCGCAGAGGGTGTGGTTGAGACCCAGGGCCTCAAGCTTAATGATGAGTTTGGAGGGTACTATGGTGTTGAATGCTGAGCTGTAGTAAATTAACAGCATTCTTACATAGGTATTCCTCTTGTCCAGATGGGATAGGGCAGTGTGCAGTGTGATGGCGATTGCATTGTCTGTGGCCCTATTGGGGCAGTATGCAAATTCCAGTGGGTCTAGGCTGACAGGTAAGGTGTGTATGTGTGTGTTTGTGTGCATGCATGCTTCTGTGCATGTTCGCGTGCCCCGTGCTTGTGTGTGTACGTGTGCCATCCCCACTATCCTTCCTCCCCATTCCACCATTATTCTACCACTGTTTATCAGTGTTAACAATGCAGCATTCTTATCAAGCAGCTCTGTATGGCTGTGGTAGCTATTATCATTAAGACTAGCTGTGAATTATTAATATGCTGAAAATAAACTTGTTAGGGCCTTAGGAACATTAACAAAACAACAGTCATGAGAGCTGGACCAGTCGGAAATGAGCAATCAGCGTAACTGGGGCAGTTTGTATTAGTTTGTACATCTGGGGACCAATCAACACTCAATATTCATTTCGGAGAAGACATCTTGATTGGATGCAACGATAGATAGTGTTAGTTGATGGTCCTTTTAAAACTAACAGGATATGTGTTTTATTAAGCACCACATTCATCAATGCTGTAATGGTGTTACTTTCAGCCAAGTCACCCGTGATACAAGTCAGTTTTCGACGTCCATCCATGTCTGAGGACGTCTGGAGATTATGTGGAAACTGGCCACTAGGGGCAACAGTGAGCGCTGTTACCATCAAGTAGGTTTCGGTTTTGCTTGGGCGTTGTGGATGGGCGTAAGTATCTGCCTCTTATTCCAAGTTATGAATCGAGTGATAGAAAGTTGTTTTGATCTTGTTATTTTAAGCCTATCCCAAACCTTAACCTTAACCTTAAAAATTTGCAGTTAATGCCTAAACGTAACCTTCAACACTTCAAAATTTGACGTTTGGAACAACTTTGAAATTTGATGTTTGAGGAACATGGATGAACATCTAATTCTGACGTGAGACTGTGAGAGCTGGTAGGTTACTATACTACATGTTGTCCATCTTTTAATCCCTTTGTGTAGCAAACACTTTAATCTAAGGTGAGTGTATAGTGCTAGCCAATTCCCTTGCATAACACAACAGTGTCCCGTATCTACAACACTAATGCTTGAGTTGAGCGCATAGGGGTCAGTACAATCATTAATGAGTGAAACCACAAGTGAAGCCATAATATATCGGATATTGGGGTTGGCACACACATGCACATGCAAACACACACACACACACACACACACACACACACACACACACACACACACACACACACACACACACACACACACACACACACACACACACACACACACACACACACACACACACACACACACACACACACTGGGGGTACACCAACTAGTGATGACAGTCTTACGTCAGAATTAGACATTCATCCATGTTTCTCAAACCTCAAATTTCGAAGTTGTTGCATATGTAGAAGTGTTTAAGGTTAAGTGTAGGCAATGAAGGAAAACTCCACCCCAAAAACTATATTTTACTGTTTGTTTCATTATTCCGTTGTTGACATAGTCCCAAAAGGTCTTGCTTGTCAGCAATCAAGTTTTCAAGATATGGAACTTTCAAAATACAGAAATCATCGCCGTATGATACATTTTGCATCATATGATGCTGCGTTTTGTGTTATATGATGTAAAATGTATCATATGGTGATGATTTCTGTATTTAGAAAGTAAATATATTTTTTAAGACCCTATGGGACGTGTTCAAAAGTAGTGCACTTTAACGGGAATAATGAGGCATTTAGATCGCAACCTGGTCTCATTCTCTGGTCTCCCATAGTGTGACCAGCAGGTGGTACCAAACATTTATCTTTCCTCTCATCCTCTTCCTCTCTCGCTCTTGCTCATGCACACACACACACACACACACACACACACACACACACACACACACACAGACATAAGCCTTTTGTGATCATGCATATTTTCATTCAAATACAGTAAAATGCTGAAACTGCTTGTTAAAATCTGCTCTCTCCTGTTTAATGACCGATGTAGAAATGAAGTAATAAAAATGTGTGTGTGCGTGTGTATGTGTGTGCATATGTGTGGATGCATATGCACTGTAATTTAAAAAAAATATTTGTTGAGACTTAAAGGTCATGAACAGTCAATCATGTTTTTCATGATATTGGATGGTATTTGAAGGAAACCAGATCAAAGTATGAAAAATTACTGTTGCTTCTACATTGATAAAGTTTGATCATAAAGTTACTGGTCTCCTCGCCAAAGTCAAACACTTGGAATCATTATTAAGGGTAAGTTGTGTTTGCAGAGGGGCATGGTTAATATAGCAAATATATTTCAAGTTTACCCTTATTCATCTATGGCAAAGATACGTTTCCCCTTTCATCTGTGTCTGGCGTGAGCTAGTTACTGGCTAACTAGGTCTTCAGTCAGCATGGAACAAAAGGGGGGGTCGCTCAAAACTCTGACACAGTTGTCATGTCAACACATCCGTCAGTGCTGCTGTGACTCGCATCATAAGAGACATGACAAACAAGATATGTATAAAAAAATATATATATAATTGATGCAATTTGATATTGTCTGAGTTGCTTTGTGTTTCACCAAATGTGCTTGAGATGATTTTACTGCTTACATCGCTCACTGCATCCAAGTTGCTTGACATAGGCATTTCAAAGAGCTGTCAGTCAAGGCAAGCTCATGAATATATGCTCCCTGCCCACTCAGCTTGTCTTTTCAAACTTTCTGGCATGTTAGCCATGAGATAAAAGTACTTTTCAGAATTAATGTTCAGGACCTTTAAAGAAAAGTCTGTAACCTGGCTGCCTTAAAATGTAATATGAAGTGCAAGCCAGATTTTGTGTTGAGTTTTAACTTAATCTAGTAAAGTCAGTGGGACTGACAAATTTGGATGTAATAACTTGAGTGAACTGCATACTTTTAGTAAAATCAATGTGCTTTTACTTAGTTGTCCTAACAAAGCTATTCAAGTTGTTTTGACAAATTAGTGGAGAGGACAAGTTTTTGATAGTCAGAAAATCTAAACTTGTACTTTTCTTTAACCTGGATGCCTTACTTCCTATACACTCGCAACGACTACTTTGAAAATAACACATTTCAGAACTGACTAAGTCTTTGAAATGATATAATAGAGATCACAGTAGGGAACATTATGTTCCTATCTGTCTCTTGCTCATGTCTCCGATGTTTCACCATTTTCAAAACTGGCAGTGCACTTAGTTGTGTCAACCAACCAACAGGTCGGCCTGACTCCCAAATGGATGGGCCTATGCCCTCTCAGGCCCACCCGTGGCTGCACCCCTGCACGCACCACTGCCCAGTGACGTGAAATTCATAGACTAGGGCCTCATTTATTCATTTAAATTGACAGATTTCCTTATATGAACTTGAACTCAGCAAAATCTTTGAAATTATTGCATGTTGCGTTTATATTTGTGTTCAGTATATTAACATGCTGGGTATTATTCTAATGAGGTCTACCACCCAAAATAAGTTGAAGTCATCTGAACTTGAAATTATGTGTGTGTGTGCGCGTGTGCGTGTGTAAAAAAGAAGAAGCTCTCTCTCTCCCACCCTCTCTCCCCTCGCTATCCTTATTTTCTCATTCATCATGTTGACACCGGCACGGCTACTTTTGTGAAATTGAGAAAAATGTTTAAGTCAGCTTTTCTCTCTCTCTCCTTGCCCCTCTTAGTGTGCGTGCATGAGTGTGTGTTGTGTGTGTGCTGACGGAAGTTTTCTTGCGTGCATACTGTACATGTTGACGTATATGTGAGATCTGGTGGTGGAATAGACTCAGGTTCCCCAAACGTCACCAGAAACTATACTAGTGTGTGTGAGTGTGTGTGTGAAAATGTAAAGTTGACTCATTCCCCAAACTTTGTAGCCAGTCCAATATCTCTGTGTTATTATCTATTGTCTCTCATCTTAGGGGAAAGGGGAAAACTGTGGGACATTAACAGACACACACTCAAGCTCGCTCACACACACACACTCTCTCACACACACACACACACACACACACACACACACACACACACACACACACACACACACACACACACACACACACACACACACACACACACGCTTACACAAACACACACTCAAATAAATGACAACATGTTCATCTCCTTGTGTGTCAAATGCACTTAGCCCTAATGTAGCTGGAAGAGGCTGTGTTCTGCTGAGTGTGTGTGTGTGTGTGTGTGTGTGTGTGTGTGTGTGTGTGTGTGTGTGTGTGTGTGTGTGTGTGTGTGTGTGTGTGTGTGTGTGTGTGTGTGTGTGTGTGTGTGTGTAATGCCTCCGCTCTCCACTATATGGGGAATCCAGAATGCGGTGGAGTCAATTAGATTGTGATAATACAGAGGTTTCTGTGTCCCTGTGGTGATGTCAATAAGCAACAGCAGAACAACAGGTTTCACGATGATTGAAAAGTGTGTGTGTGTGTGTGTGTGTGTGTGTGTGTGTGTGTGTGTGTGTGTGTGTGTGTGTGTGTGTGTGTGTGTGTGTGTGTGTGTGTGTGTGTGTGTGTGTGTGTGTGTGTGTGCATATGTGTCAGTAATATAATCACTGTTCGGTTGTGTGTGTGTATGTGTGTAATTTAGCTTTAATAAAAAAAGGTTCCCTTTGGATGAGTAATGGTGTTTCCTGGATATGTCTTCCGTCATTGAGGTGTGTGTGTGTTTATGTTTGTGTGTCTCTGAGGCATGCCACAGGCCTAATCAAACCCTGGGATTTACTAGATGTATGTATTAGAATGTAATTTAGTGTTCAAACCCTTTGAGTTGAGCAACCTCTGGAAGTGTTGGGACTTTATTGGGATTTGTTTTCTCAAATCAGTAGCTTCATTGTGCATAAACTGAGTACAAATCACTCTGAAAGGCAGGCACACTATCGGCATACATATTAAGTGCAATGGGTTTCCTCAAAAGTTTTGAGTAATGACAGCACATTGCACTGCACTGTAAACCCCAATGTGCTGTCATCACTCAAAACTTTTGAGGAATCTCATTGCACTTAATATATTTAGTACAGTTTCTTAAAGTGATTTTGTAGTCATTACTCAAACCAATATCACTGTGACCCTGTAGGGCAGGAGTGGGCAATTCCAGTCCTCAAGGGCCTGAGTGGTGTCACAGTTTTGCCCCAGCTCCAGCTAACACACCTGACTCCAATAATCACCTAATCATGATCTTCAGATTAGAATGCAATTTGATTAATCAGCTGTGTTTGCTAGGGATGGAGAAAATGTGTGACACCAATCAGGCCCTCGAGGACTGGAGTTGCCCACCCCTGCTGTACGAGGTCCAGATTTGAGTTGTATCAGCTTCACATTTTTAAGTAACGCCTACTCTAAACTACACCTCAAATATAATTTCCCGGTGTGCCTTATATGCTGACCACACCTCTCGCGTTACGGGCGCAAGCGTTGCAAATAATCAATCATTTCATCCAAATTGCTTCAGCATGTCAACGAGTGTCTGCATAGCTAAACGTGCTGCGAGGCACACCTATCGCATCTCCTCAATGGTTTTTAGGAGCATATACCCACGTTGGTGATTAAAAGCTGAACTGAGGTCCACACTCCAGTCTAGTTGGTGGTGGTAATGCACCTTAAAGTTGGTTGCCAACTGCCTTTATAAAATCCAAAGAAGAAGACCGAAGGAGGAGGGATTACCAGAAACTAACTAGGTTTACTGTTTTATCTATGGATTAATTGTCAGGGTAGAGGACCTTGTGCATTTCAGGTCAAATAACAACACAATGTTTATATCCCAGGACAAAGTAGCTAGAAATATATCTATAAGGCCTTTTTTTAGGCCTAGCTTTACCCTAATACATCAGGCCTGCAAGTAGGGTGCAAAAAAAAGTAACAACCAGGGTTAGGAACATTGTGTGGAGACTACCTAAGCCATTTAAACTGGACCAACCATTTCAGTAATGGGTGCACATTTTTTAAATAAAAATGTATGTTATTTATCTTTGTGTAGAATAAGATTAATCAATCACTAAATGTACACAGATATTACGGTTTTCTTGAATCCCTTTGGTACTATTTTCACAAGTATGTGGTACATTTTCCCAACTCTTTGTACAAAACTCCAAACTGGTCACACTTGTAACGCAGCCGGTCTTTCATTCAAAACCTGTCATTGTGCGTTCATTTGGATTGAAACATCTTTCAACACAACCATTGATTCAAAATATACATTTATTGTGGAATGTATTGAGAACATTGGTTTAATCACCAAAACACAACAGAATAGTAACGAGTGCACTGAGAGTCGGGAAGCAAGGTCAGGGAGTGAGTGTTCTAATAAATAAACGTAACACAAACAACACACCGACATGAAAACAGCGTCAATAACACCTGAGGAATGAACCAAGGGGAGTGACAGATATAGGGAAGATAATTAAGGAGGTGATGGAGTCCAGGTGAGTGTCATGAGGTGCAGGTGCTCTTGACGATGGTGACAGGTGTGTGGGATAATCAGCAGCCTGATGACCTAGAGGCCAGAGAGGGAGTATACGTGTGATCAATGAAGACATCCTCTACAATCATTCATGCCCAAAAATATATAGATATTTTTAGATATAATTGCAACATAGGTGTACTGTCTGTAATCAAATGTAAGAAATGAAATAAACTAATTAAACAAAGCTTAGCACACATTCATTTGTATCAAGCCTGTCTTGAGCATTTGGCCATAAATTCTCATCCACATCACAGTGAATGTCTCCATTGTTCCTACAGTGGGAAAAAGCTTTTGGCATGGCAAATGCAGGCTTGACATTGGTCTGCATTGATGTCGCATTCTTCATTCATGGCCAAAAGGAGGGTGGCTTGCTCATTGGGATGGTGATCGTATACCTTCCAACTCCATACTGAACAAAAATTCCTCAATAGGGTTGATGAATGGAGAGTATGGCGGCAGGTATAGGGTAACGATTCAGGATGAGCCTGAAACCATTCCTGAACCACCTCTGCATGGTGGAATGTGACATTGTCCCACACAATGACATTGATGACCCCTTCACCTTGACAGGCCTGCTCAATTTCATTGAGAAACACAATGAGGAGTGCAGCATTGTAGGATCCAAGTAATGGCCTTCAGAGATAGCTGTGCACATGGAGATGTGTCCCACACGTTGTCCAGGCACTTGGCAGGTCGCCTGTTGGCCGATGAGGTTCCGCCCACGGCGACGAGTTTTGGCCAGGTTGAAGCCCGCTTCATCAACAAAGATATACTTGTGATGGTTCACAGTAGCATCAAGCACCATCACCCTCTGAAAATAAATTTTGGTTAGTTATTTTTTACAGTACAGTTCCAATATGATATTGTGAAGTAGCATGTGCATCAAATAGTAACATTCCATTTGTTTCTGATTGTGCTAGGCACTATCTTTGAAATTATATGCTATTTTTGCTAAACTCTACACACTAACCACAAAACCTTACACAATACCAGCAAAACAATATACATCTCTTGCAAAAGCAAATAATTCTTGCAAAACTCTTGACTCTTTAAAAAAAAATTGTTTTTGCGTCAATACAGTACACACAAACTGTCATTTGAATAAGCACACAAAGCACCAACTACGCACTGATAGTATAAATAAAAAATACATGTGGCTTTTGCTATTTCTGTGTGCAGGGCATAGCAGTTTCCAATTAAGTTTTGTCACACATGTAGTAAACACAAATACACACAGGTATCCAAATGTGTAAAGTATGGATGTGTATTCCGAACATAACACACTATCAATACAAAAAAGGGGAAAACATTTTTTTTTCTCAAAATGTTCTAACACTCCTCAAACAACAAAAGCGCAGTAGAAGAAAACAAAAACATTTGTGCTAGAAAAAAAAGGACAGAATTTTTTTGGGCTACATATTGCCTTCTTTGTGGGTCTGGCCATAAGACTTCATCCACATCACATGCAATGTTGTCTTGAGCTAGGCAGCGTGGAAAGTATCGCATGGAGTGCCGTATCCAGGCCTGGCCCCTAATCGATGTCTCCACAAGCCTCCTCCATTGCCTGTAGAAGGGGTATGCGTTGGTGGGGCTGGCGATTATACACCTTCCAACGCCATGCAGAGAAGAATTCTTCAATAGGATTCAAGAACGGAGCGTATGGGGGGAGATTGAGTGCGATGAAAAGTGGGTGACCTATGAACCAATTGCGGACCACAGCAGCCCGGTGGAAACTAACATTGTCCCAGATGATAACGTACCTGGGCTGCTCTGGCCACTGGTCATTAGGGATTAGTCTGTTGTGGAGGGTGTCCAGAAATGTGATAATGTGTGCGGTGTTGTATGGGCCTAGAATTGCATGTTGGTGAAGGTCACCGTTTTGACTAATAGCTGCACACATTGTTATGTTGCCACCATGTTGTCCCGGGACGTTAATGATGGCTCCTTGTTTTTGCAAGGTTGAAACCTGCCTCGTCCACATATATTACTCTCTGAACTCCCATGACTCTCTGAAAGAGACAAGACACAACAATGTAGCTCAGTAGGAAAAGACAGGGATCAGTCAATATGATGTAGCACCATACACTTCCAGATCCAGTAAGCTACACTATGGGATAGTATAGCTTACCTGCACATATTCATATCTCAGTTGTTTTACATGGTCTGAGTTTCTTTCGAAAGGGACTCTGTACAGCTGCTTCATCCTAATTCTATTGCGTTTCAGTAGACAAGACAGTGCAGAGAGACTCACTCTGTTGACGTTTTGGAATATGGTGTTATCTGCCATTATGTGGTCTTGCAGTTATTTGCAATGACCATATTTACAATGTGGGTCTCCTTTTAATGGTTTTAATGGTTTTAGTGATAGATCCTTCTCATTATGAAAGTATAGTACATATTACGATACCAGTAAGACTACAGCACTTACAGTTACTTACAGGTTCTCATTTAGAAATATCCGGACAATACCTACAACAGTATAGCGGCTCAGATTTGGTTGAACCCGTTGCCCAGCCTTCCTCATGCTCATCCCATGGTTGACAACATGGTCAACCACAGTCGCTCTGATCAGCTACTGTATTCCTGACTCCCCTTCCTCGTCCTCTCCTTCTCCCCGTTGTACTTCACCTCTTCCTTTTCCTCTTACTTCTTCACCTCCTCTTCCTCGTCCTCCTCTAGTTCTCACCCCTCTTACTCCAAACCAATTGTTTACCTGTGGCCTATTACAGTTTTTCTCAATGGCTGAAACACTAAAACCCATTGGCTGAACAAAGTTCTCAGTTGCCTGGGACTCATTTAGCTAATTATGCAGTCTGTTATCAATACCTTAAACCATTTCACATGGTAAAACACAATTTGCAGATCTCACTTAGACTTTTCAGCAAAACTCTAAACACATTCTCATTCTCAAAACACATTCTGCACTCTAATGCACATGTCATCCATACTGCTAAACACAAGTGGCAACAATCAAATACAAATAGAGAACACAAGTCATTGATTGAACACAGCCACTCAAAATTGATTTAACCTGTTTCAAATGATGCGACACAACCAATATAAGCCAGTTCAGAGAGCAAACAGGTTGTTGAAGGTGGGAAGGAGAAAGTCTGAGAATGGATAGAAGAAACGATGTGAGAGGACGAGGACGAGTGCGTATGCGAGGTGGGCGACGAGGAGGAAGAGGAGGAGGAGGGCAAGAAAGAGGAAGAGGAGGACGAAGAGGAAGACAAAGAGTGGAAATATCTGATGAAATTCGAGCAACAGTTATAGACCATGTTCTTGTCCATGGACTGACAATGAGGGAAGCAGGACTTAGAGTGCAACCCAATTTGAGCCGATTTTCTGTGTCCACCATAGTAAGGACATTCAGAGAAGAGAACAGGTACAGTATGCTACTGTATTTTTGTAATTGCTCATTTACTGTACTACACTATATGCAGCTGTTTCAATAGACATTTGTAAAGTTAATCACTGTATGTATTGTACTGCATGAATATGTTTTGTAACTGCACAACTACTTTTTGTAGAATTGCAAGGCTGCCACATGCAGGTGGAAGGACAGCTATATTCACTCGGGAGCAAGAGGCCGTTATAGTTGGCATGGTCCTTCAAGATAATGCAATACGACTCAGAGAAATCCAGGAACGAGTGATACAAGACAACACACACTTCCAGGGAATCGACAGTGTGAGCATTTCCACAATTGACCGTGTTCTCCCATCGTAACAGGATGCGAATGAAACAAGTATACAGAGTACCTTTTGAGCGCAACTCACCAAGGGTGAAAGAACTGCGAGCTCAGTATGTGGAAGTAAGTGTACATTCAGAAACA
This sequence comes from Salmo trutta, assembly GCF_901001165.1. Lineage (NCBI taxonomy): Eukaryota > Metazoa > Chordata > Actinopteri > Salmoniformes > Salmonidae > Salmo > Salmo trutta. The sequence goes on along the minus strand of NC_042974.1, from coordinate 52,484,947 downwards.
TTTACTGTAATCCAGATTGTCTACAGTACTAACACATACTATGTGAATGACATTACTCTTCAGTACATACAATGTATGTGAATCAGAAGTGCATACAGTAGGCCTAATTGTACTCTACAGTATAGCACTGTCTCTGTACGACTTACAAAATCCTACATACAGTATATTGTATTTCTACACAGACAATATTTGACTTGGAATCCTTGGACAGAGCCCATGAGTTCATCTTTGTCGATGAAGCAGGCTTCAATCTAACAAAGAGGAGAAGGAGAGGCCGAAACATGATTGGACAGTGGGCCATTGTTGAAGTAGATTTTGACTGGTTGCAGGTTCATATCAACAAAGAACAAGAATTACAGTATCACAGAGACAAAGGACAAGTTTGTGAGATGCAGGGTACAGTACTGTAAAAATAGGGGTACAAGGAGGAGGAAGAACAAAAAACAAAATTGCAAAGAGCAAAGCAGAGTAGTAATTTCTGATTAATTTTGAGCTACTATGATAGAACATGTTTTCGTTCATCAAAAGACAATAACGGAAAAATATGAATATTTTTTTTATGTACTTCTCCCTGAGAAATGTAGTTCTCCCTGAGAATTGTATGTTTTGAACAATGTGTTTTCTATTTTTCGGTGTATTGTTTACTGACTGCTTGAGAGTGTATATCATTTTGATCACTTTGCTTTTGATTTGAGAGCAGTGTTTGATTTTGAACACAGGTAAAACTGTTTTGAGGCGAATGTTTCATTTTGAGAGAGGAGTCAGAGGTTATGTAAATAGTGTTTGAAGATGAGGTTTTGTGTTTAATGTTTTCAGGAAATGGAGCAAGGTTTCAGAAATTGTGTTTTAGCAATTGAGAAAAACTGTAATAGTGCTCAAGCTTTGATTTCTAAGTGAACTTATTATCGAAAAGTGTTTTCATGTGTCAATGTGGAAAGGCAATTGGTGAAATAGTGTAGCAATGTAGAGACCAATGTTTACAGTTTTGCTTGAAGTGTGTTATTAACTTACAAACTGAGTGTAAAGCAGTGAGTTGTGTTTACAGTTTTGCTTGAAGTGTGTTATTAACTTACAAACTGAGTGTAAAGCAGAGAACGTGCATTCAGTTTAGCACACTTGGTAAATGGTTTCAGAGATAGTGCTTCAAGACTCACTGTTAGTGTTTAAGCATTCAGAAAAAACTGTAATACAGTATATAGTGCTGTACCTGATCATACTCGGCCCACAGTTGTTTCACCCGGTCGTTGTTTCTCTCAAAAGGCACCAGGTAAATGTGTTTCATAGATACCTGGTGCCTCTTCAAAAGGCGGGCGATTGTTGGTAGGCTGATGAATGCCACATTGGCAAAGGTGTCATCATTCTCATCAATGGCCAGCTTTACTTCGGACAGCCCTATGTCATACCTGGCCCTCACCATTTCCACCACTGCCCACTCAGACTGGTCAGTCAGCACACGACCACTGCCACCACCATGGGGTCTTCTGTCAATTCTGAGAGTAGAATCAATAGATCATACTGTAAGAATACTGTATGTTTTGTGAATTTACATGTATTACAATATGTATTTTACTGTAAATGTAATGGTAAAGCATAGTGCATATCCTGCAAGGGTAAAGCATAGTGCATAATCCTGCAAGGTTTTCTTGGTAAAATGTTCTCATGATCGAATTGACAGTTGATTTTTTTCAGATTGGGGTGAACTAATCTGGCAGCCTCTGCCGTGGTAAGGCCTTTGTTTACCACAGGGTCAATGACAGCGGCCCGGACAACAGTTCCCTGCCGTCTGCCTCCTTCTGATGCCCACCTCTTTGATGGGGCCCATGCCCACCTCTTTGACCTCTTTGACGGGGCCCATGCCCACCTCTTTGACCTCTTTGATGGGGCCCATGCCCACCTCTTTGACAGGGCCCATGCCCACCTCTGTGACCTCTTTGACGGGGCCCATGCCCACCTCTGTGACCTCTTTGACGGGGCCCATGCCCACCTCTTTGACCTCTTTGACAGGGCCCATGCCCACCTCTTTGACAGGGCCCATGCCCACCTCTTTGACAGGGCCCATGCCCACCTCTCTGACGGGCTCCTTTGATTTCTTTCTTTCTTTCTTTCTTTCTTTCTTTCTTTCTTTCTTTCTTTCTTTCTTGAAAGAAGTGTTCACACACACCCTTTTATATGGTGACCAATTGTGGTTACCATTCAATTAGCATGTGAAATGAATTAGCAATATGCAAGAGTCATTATGAATGGTTATCATGTATCATACATGTAATTTAGATGTTTATACTTTGCAAACACACATTTGATTCCTGTAGTTCTCAAAATCCATTTATAGTAGACAAACCAGTTTAAAATCTGTAGGTTTACCAAACAGTTAAGTGATTAACAATTAAGTACAGTGGATTGCATTCATTTAAACAAATGAGAAGCGAATCATATGAAAGGTTTAGTGAGTACTGCATTGTGAAAGGCAAATACTTTCTATAAAACAGTATTTCGAAATGAAAAACTGATTAGGTTTAGTGAAAAAATTACTGTGTGATTTTGTGTGTTGAACTTGAGCTTAAAGCTGGGGAAAAAAAGTCCTTTTTGATGATCTGTTTTGAGTTTTGTACTAAGAGTTGTGATATTTTACCACATACTTGTGAAAATAGTTCCAAAGCGAGTATGATTGGTAAAAAGTTAATTTGTTATAACAACTTAAACTTCTTTAGTTGATGTGACTTCTCATTTAGTTTTGAGTCAATACCACATAAACATTTTAAGTAACAATGACTTTTCATTGACTTTGAGTTCAACTTATTAGAAGCATTTGAGTAAAAAAATGCCTTGGGGTTTGACAGTGCGTGTGTGTGCGCACATTCGCGCGTGCGTGCATGTCCATGTGTGCATGTGTTTGTGTGTCTTTTCCTGTATGTGTGGCCTGATTGCTTGACTCAATCCCTCCTCTCTTCTCCCCTCTGACCGTTATCCTAAGGGATGTTGATTAGGCTTTGTTAGGTCCTGCTTAATCTTCATTAAAGATTTAACTCGAGAAAACCCACTGGAGAAATTCACCAATTAAATATTGAACTAGAGATAACTCCTATCTGTGACTTCCACCTTTACTGAAAGCTTAGGGCCACTCTGGCGCTCTGTCTCACTCTCTCTCCCTTTGAGGTCATATATACACTGCTCTCTACAGGAGAGGACGTTAAAATGGATCACCTCTCATTTCTCTGTCCTGTCCAACGATATCACACGCACACCCACACCCACACACACACACACACACACACACCTCTCTCCCTCTTGCTCATGCACACACGCACACACACAGTAGTCCCATCCAATCCCTCTTTGGCCAGGGTATCAGGAGTGTCAGCGAGAGGACAAGTCAGGCTATTATCCTTTTAATTATTGTTATTCTATTGGATAAATCTGTAACGCCCTGTGTTGCAGGATAGGGGAATGGCTTAATAAGCATTGAATTTAATTCATCCACTGATACCCTCCCATTTGTTGGCCAACAGATTTTCTTGTGGAGTTTTCATTCAATGGAAACTTTTGTACATTTATCTCAAAAATATAAAAATGGCGCCGGAGCAGAAGGCAGACGTTTTACATGCCCCCAACAGATTGTGTTTTTTGTTTGTTTATCTGCGCTGTTTGTAACTTATTTTTTTACTATTTTTGTGCATAATGTTGCTGCTACCGTCTCTTATGACCGAAAATAACTTCTAGACATCAGGACTGCGATTACTCACCACGGACTAGAAGAATCCTTTTTCTTCTTTCACGACTTTGACGAGCCCGAGGCGGAGGATATACGGCTCCCTCGGGAACAGGCCCCGACTCCAGTGATCTGCGTGAAGAGGAGGCAGAGAAAGAGAGGCCGGAGGGCGGGCTGCCTTCTGAGGAGTAGGAGGCGATTTAATAAACCCCCAAATCCCCTCAATTCTGCTCGCAAACATGCAATCTTTGGACAATAATATGGACGAGTTATTGGGATGATTAAACTACCAACGGGACATTAAAAACTGTAACGTCTTATGCTTCACGGAGTCGTGGCTGAACGACAACAATATCAACATACACCTGGCTGGTTATACGACGTACCGGCAGGATAGAACAGCGGCGTCTGGTAAGACAAGGGGCGGCGGTCTATGTATTTTTGTAAACAACAGCTGGTGCATGATATCTAAGGAAGTCTCGAGCCATTGCTCGACTGAGGTAGAGTTTCTCATGATAAGCTGCAGACCACATTACCTACCGGGAGAGTTCTCATCTATTTTCTTTGTAGCTGTTTACATACCACCACAGTCAGAAGCTGGCACCAAGATAGCATGGAATGAGCTGTATTCCGCCATGCGCAAACAAGAAAATGCTCCCCCAGAAGCAGCGCTCCTAGTAGCCAGGGACTTTAATGCAGGAAAACTTAAATCAGTCTTACCTAATTTATATCAACATGTTAAATGTGCAACCAGAGGGAAAATAACTCCGGACCACCTATACTCCTCGCACAGAGATGCATACAAAGCTCTCCCTCACCCTCCATTTGGCAAATCTGACCATAATTCAAACCTCCTGATTCCTGCTTACAAGCCAAAATTAAAGCAGGAAGCACCAGTGACTAGATCAATAAATAGGTGGTCAGATGAAGCAGATGTTAAGCTACAGGACTGTTTTGCTAGCACAGACTGGAATATTTTCCGGGATTCCTCCAATGGCATTGAGGAGTACACTACAACAGTCACTGGCTTCATCAATAAGTATATCGATGACATCGTCCCAACAGTGACCGTACGAACATAGTCCAACAAGGAACCATGGATTACAGGCAGCATCCGCACTGAGCTAAAGGCTAGAGCTGCCGCTTTCAAGGAGCGGGACTCTAACCCGGAGCTTATAAGGAATCCTGCTATGCCCTCCGAAGAACCATCAAACAGGCAAAGCGTCAATACAGGACTAAGATCGAGTTGTACTACACCAGCTCTGACGCTCGTCGGATGTGTCAGGGCCTGCAAACCATTACAGACTACAAAGGGAAGCACAGCTGAAATCTGCCCAGTGACACGAGCCTACCGGATGAGCTAAACTACTTCTATGCTCGCTACGAGGCAAATAACACTAAAACATGCATGAGAGCACCAGCTGTACCGGAAGACTGTGTGATCACGTTCTCTGCAGCTGATGTGAGTAAGACCTTTAGACAGGTCAACATTCACAAGTCCGCAGGGCCAGACGGATTACCAGGACGTGTACTCTGATTATGCACTGACCAACTAGCAAGTGTCTTCACTGACATTTTCAACCTCTCCCTGTCTGAGTCTGTTATACCAACATGTTTTAAGCAGATCACCATACAGCCTGTGCCTAAGAACACTAAGGTAACCTGCCTAAATGACTACTGACCTGTAGCACTCACGTCTGTAGCCATGAAGTGCTTTGAAAGGCTGGTCATGGCTCACATCAACACCATCATTCCAGAAACCCTAGACCCACTCCAATTTGCATACCGCCCCAACAGATCCACAGATGATGCAGTCTCTATTGCACTCCACACTGCCCTTTCCCACCTGGACAAAAGGAATACCTATGTGAGAATCCTATTCATTGACTACAGCTCAGCGTTCAACACCATAGTGCCTTCAAAGCTCGTCAATAAGCTAAGGACTCCGGGACAAAACTGTATCCTGGACTTCCTGATCGGCCGCTCCCAGGTGGTAAGGGTAACAACATATCCGCCACGCTGATCCTCAACACAGGGGCCCTTCAGGGGTGTGTGCTCAGTCCCCTCCTGTACTCCCTGTTCACTCATGACTGCACGGCCAGGCACGATTCCAACACCATCATTAAATTTGCCGATGACACAACAGTGGTAGGCCTGATAACCGACAACAACAAGACAGCCTATAGGGAGGAGGTCAGAGACCTGGCCGTGTGGTGCCAGGACAACAACCTCTCCCTCAATGTGATCAAGACAAAGGAGATGATTGTGGACTACAGGAAAAAGAGGACCGAGCATGCCCCCATTCTCATCGACGGGGCTGCAGTGGAGCAGGTTGAGAGCTTCAGGTTCCTTGGTGTCCACATCACCAACAAACTAACACGGTCCAAGCACACCAAGACAGTTGTGAAGAGGACATGACAAAACCTATTCCCCCTCAGGAGACTGAAAAGATTTGGCATGGTTCCTCAGATCCTCAAATGTTTCTACAGCTGCACCACTGAGAGCATCCTGATTGGATGCATCACTGCCTGGCATGGCAACTGCTCGGCCTCCAACCGCAAGGCACTACAGAGGGTAGTGCGAACGGCCCAGTATATCACTGGGGCCAAGCTTCCTGCCATCCAGGACCTCTATACTAGGCAGTGTCAGAGGAAGGCCCTGAAAATTGTCAAAGACTCCAGCCACCCTAGTCATAGACTGTTCTCTCTGCTACCGCACAGCAAGCAGTACCGAAGTCTAGGTCCAAGAGGCTTCGAAACAGCTTCTACCCCCAAGCCATAAGACTCCTGAACATCTAGTCAAATGGCTACCCAGACTACCTATATAAAATGGCTACCCGATATAAATTGTAAAAAAAGAATTCTGTGAAAACTACGGGCATACAATTAAAAGAAAATTGAAATCATAAATCAACTAGGTAGGTTTGGCACTATACTGTCTGTCATTTGCGCATGGCTACAGAAGCCTATAGCTTGGGTCACCACATTTCATCCTTGTGAGTTATAAGGCCAGCGTTTCATAAACTTCACAGTGGAAGAAGTTTAGTTTATATGCTTCAGTTTGTGTGCTTCAGTTTGCTGCCATATGACTGTTTTCACATTTGTCTCCAGCGATCATAAGGTAAAATAGATCTAAAACAATTGTCGTGTATATTTACAATCCCCTCATCCAAACGGCTTACTCCTTTACCTAGCTCTATCAATAGCTCTTATCAATTAGTCAATTACAGTGCATGGATAATGGTGCTATTTATATGGGAAAACAGAAAGTAGATGTTATTTATTTATTAATTTCATTGTGCGTAAAGGTTTTGGAATTATGAGGGAATTAAATCAAGGTCAGAAGGTGGCGTATCTGTAGACACCGCCGCCACACCTTCATCTCTTTGATCTCCACCCCTAAAGAATAGCAGGTGAATAGCATGCTATTCTCATGCTTAAATTCAAGGTCAGAATACGCGTAGAAAGAAAAGGGAATAAAAAGGGAATTACGTTCCAAGTATGCGCGCTTAACTCGGGTCGGAAATCCCCCCTTAGTGCTAATTAAAATGTAGGGGCGGTGCCTCATTAGAATATTTTGGGGCTTGGTTTGGTAACATGTCTTTTTGTGCAACTGTAAGTGAGAGTGTCATTCCAGTTTATCTTATCTGTTGTGTTATGCTGTTGTATGTCAAACATTTCCGGTCAATTGTGTTGTAAATAGATTTATTACTTGAGGCTTTGATCAACATGGCTTAAACTAGGACTACTGGTCAAAATAATTTAGAACAGCCAAATTATTATAGATGACGTTGCACATGCCGTAGTGTGTGCACAGAGAGGCTTTTCTGTCTTCTACTGAAACCAATACGAAACCAATCAGGTGGTTGTTCAACAAAAACAAAGCTTCAGACGTCATTGATCATGTGGCTTCTGGTTAAGTGATACAAGCATCGGCACACTTCTTTGAAGTAAACTGCTAAGTGATTTCTACGCATGCCTCGAAGCTCCGGTATCAAACATCACATCACTAGTGAAAGACTCATGTGTGGCCTTGTGTCAATTGAGAACGATTGAAGTCAGTCAGTCTCAATTCTCTACCCAGCCATTCTGGAGCTATCACACCTGATTCAACTTGTTAAGACAGGGAGGACAAGAGACTGCTCTGCCTCCCCCTCTCTATCTTTTATGCATCTCCCTCTTTTCCTTTCACCCATGGTGCACCATGCCAAAACTTTGTTGGTGAATCTCCTGCTGGGTTCAACCACTCCTCAGGTATTCCTCCACCTTACCAAACCTGAAATTTCCTTACACCTACCCCACTTCACCCCCTAAAGCACCTAATGTATCCTTCCACCTCGCCTCCTAAAGCACCATCAAAAACCCCCAAATAAAAAGGAAATTCACATGAGGACCACAAGGCCTACTTCACCTATGCTCTACCAAGGTTTTAAAGCACACAACCTAATTAATTCTAGGTCAAGGCAGTGTGGTGGAAACATCCCCTTCTCCCTGATCTCCCTCTCCAATCCCACACCTCTTTATCCTGGGAATACACAGGAGATTCCAGATTCGCAACACCCCCAGGCTACAGCGTTGGGAAGAAGAGGAATACTGTCTACACTTTGTTCCGCCTCGTCCACTTAGCCCTAACCCAAATTGACGTTCCGTTTTTCCCATCGGCTTCTCCAAGGTGACGGGAGCGGGGAAATAAAACGATGGGGAATGGGGGAATCATAATTCAGAAGGCCTTAACAAAACAAATTGCATTAAGGTTTTCCCGGTCCAGAGCGACTCGGACCCTAATGGGTGCAGGTTTGTTTTAGCCGTAAATTACGCTCTGCAGAGGAAAGGTTTTCCCCAGAGGCCTCTGGTCATTTACACTCTTAATGACTTATCGGGCAACACAAAGAACACATCTAATTGCTTTGGCTCCTCTATACCGTGGGTCGACCAAACATAACACACTGGAGGGTAGAGAGGAGAGAGAGTGGAGAGAGAGAGGTGTAGAATGCCATAGGTCCATCAACCACACAGAGGGAGGGAGTACTATGAGAGAGGAAGAGAGGTGGGGAAAAGTTTGTAAAAGAGTAAGGGTATTTGAAAGTCCTTACGTTACATAGGAAGGCCTTCTGTAACACCTCACACCATCTCGTCTCATCATGTAAGCCTATGAGAAAGCCACAATTATAAACTGGGTGGCTCGAGTCCTGAATTCTGATTCACTGACAGCCGTTGTATATCAGACCGTATACCATGGGTATACCTTTATTTTTACTGCTCTAATTACATTGGTAACTAGTTTATAAAAGCAATATGGCTCCTCTGGTGTTTGTGGTATATTGCCAATATACGACAGCTAAGGGCTGTAACCAGGCACTCCCCGTTATGTCGTGCTTAAGAACAACCCTTAGCCGTGGTATATTGCTTAAATATAACATACAGGGGTGAAAGTAATTAATTTATTCCCGATACGGGACCCCCTATGTGTGTATAGGCCTAATTATAGAATTACATATAGAATCCTGATTAATTCACTAGGCTTTCTGTGGGCCTAGTCATAAGGGTTTGTCATTTAACTTTTAAAATGTATTACCTTTTACTGTGGCAACCAGTCGTGATGTTTTTATCTGATTGTCGAACAATCACCTCAAAGGGCTCCTTTACTAGGCTACCCGCACATGTTCATCCACTCGCAACATTATGTCCAGCCTCCAAATGGTGTTGAATGGAAAGAGACAACTGGTACACAAAACACCAAAAAGTGTAATGACATTTGGCGATTATCATTGGGCCACATTGCTTTTCTTGACATTTAGTTTGAATTGTGATAGGCTCATGTTTTACCAGTACGGTGTACCCCCACTAAGTATTTTGCCGGGACGTCGTACCAGGCCGCCTTACTTTCACCCCTGATAACAGGTAGCATATAGCTAACATATGTTAGGCTATAAGACAAAGCCTGAACACACCAGAACACGATTAAAGAGGTGGTTAATAAATAATAGCCTTTCCTCTGTTATAAATCCATTAAAATGGTGCCTGCGCCCAAGTTTTTCTTGTTTTCCCTCAATAATAGATGAAGACAAATTCCTGCAGGTTCTAATTAGATCAACAGGAAATTAGTATTTATTGGAATGCGGGCCCTTGGAAAAGGTCATAGTGAATATTTACTCAACAGCTACTTCACCACAGCCGTGCTATCAGACTATTCATGGTCCCCACTAAAGGTTTAATAGAAATTCTATTTTCCAATAGATACAGTCGTTAGTGTTTTAGCCAGTATAGAGGGAGGTAGGAAGAGACAGAGAGAGACAGAGAGAGACAGAGAGAGAGACAGAGACAGATGCACTCTTAGAAATAAGGGTACGGTTAGGGTACAAATTGTTCCCTAGGGTACAAAATATCAAAATACATATACTGTACCTTCAGAGGTACCCACATGAAATGATCTCACATGGTATTGTTCATTACCTTGTAGGGCACATGTGCGCATAATGTATACTGAACAAAAATATAATAGCAACATGCAACAATTTCAACGATTTTACTGAGTTACAGTTCATATAAGGAAATCAGTCAATTGAAATAAATAAATTAGGCCCTAATCTATGGATTTCACATGACTGGGCAGGGGCGCAGCCATGGGTGGGCCTGGGAGGGCATAGGCCCACCCACTTGGCAGCCGACCCAGCCAATCAGAAGTAGTTTTTCCCCTCACAAGGGCTGCATTACAGGAAGAAGGAAATAACTACAGCGCAGTATTCCTAATCCTGGGCAGTAGGACTGCTACGTACTGTAACTGGTATGTCTTGGCACTGCTCTATGGAGGAGGGTTGTCAAGAGCAAAGATAATTCCTCAGCTGCTCGCATAAGATGGGGAGGTAGAGCAGGCAGTGGCCCGGCTGCGTGAACCAATTGCAGAAAAAAATGGACAAGTAAGGAATTACCATACTGACTGATCTCCAGCTCAATGGGAAGTGTTCTCCATGACAGAGCCAAGTCATCTTTTCCATGTAGGGGAACAAAATGCACGTCAGAATCCTAAAAAGGTCTGAGAGGGTTTCCCAGTAAGCCCTGGAAACCTGCCCTCCAGTAGAACAGAGGAATGGGTATGGTTAGGGTTAGCCTGCCTTGTACAAAGTAGCAACAACTTTAATGGGGAAAACCGAAGGCAAGGGGAAAAGGGCCACGGTGGATAGTGAAAGACCTCGGAAGGAGTAGCACATGTTAAACCCGAAGAGAGAGAATAGGGCAGAGAGCAATAGGCCCTGCACACTATCCTCCTCATCCACCAGGGCTGTGCCTAGGTTGGCTGACCCATCTTACTTCCCTTAGGAGGGTTAGAGGGCCGGATCCTGCTTCCCTAGAGGTTTGGCCTCATTCAGGGGCCTAGCCTGAGTCTTGGCAGGCTGCTGCGTCACCGGGGACCTCAGTTCCCCAAGGCCAGCTTGTTGCCCCCTCCCAGCTGTGAGGCTGGGGAGAGATTCAGAAACCAACGGGCTGCCACGGGTCCCGGGCAGGCACAAGTTGAATGCTTCGCCTTTTTCTCACGCATGTCACACCTGTGCCGCATGGCAGCGACAGTTGGCCCAAACATCTCCTTGGATGTCATTGGGTTATCCAAGCTGTCCACCTTTCATTTGTCTGTTAATCTGGATAAGCTCAGCCAAAGGGCCCTTTCTCCCACCACCGCTAGGCTCATGGTTTGACCACAGCCTTGGTTGGCACAACGGGAGGCATGGATGTTCAGGTCTGTAATCAGATCTCCTCCCAAGCATCTGGGTCTAGGGTGTCTGTCCATTTTCTTCCTCCCCGTCCTACAGTAACTCAGCCTCATACATCAACAATACAGAGGTCACATTGAGAGGTTTAATTGCTCTTGGGTTGAGGCCTTGTACGTCTTCTGAAATATTGCCTCCGCCTTCCCAGGGAGTGAGGCGATGGTGTTGTTAGTAACCCGGCGTGAGGTGCTCAGGGTACCCCTAGCAAGAATCTTCCCTGAGGCAAGCTCGTACTGTGGGGGTGCAGTTCCTTGATGGGGGCTGTATGGGATGGGAGTTTCTTTCCGTCGTATAGGTCCCTTGAAAGGGACTTGAGCCCCTACAGGAGACGGCCACTCGATGCTGAGTCTGGCCGTGGCCCGCTTGCAGACGTGAAGGAGCCCAAAGTACACTGCTGGAGGGGCAGCTCCACCACTCTTGGGGCCGTCAGGCCTGCAGGTCTGAGAGGGCGGGAGAGCGGGGTCATCAGTCCCCATCTCCTGAGCTATCTCCAGGGATATCCGTGAGATGAATCCCATCATCATCTTCGACATCCCCTAACTCATCTTTCCCTGACATTACATCGCCAGACAGTGAGGGGAGGGAGTTGAGGCTATCCATGACCTTGCCCAAACTGGGCTCAGGGTCTTTGAACGCCTCTTGGGCATGTCCCTTATCCAAGCAATTGATGCATAGAGGGTGGGATCTTTCCCTGCAATCATGGAAACACAAGCACAATAATGTGAGGGTTTGAGAGCTAGGCTCATCCCGGGACGGGATAGCAGTGGCCATTGTGAGGAAGGCTTGCTAGTCTGACGGAGCAAGGCCTATTGTAAGAACGTGTAGACCCCTTGTGGCTGGTGGCTAGCAAATACTAGCTTGTGTAAACGTCGTCCTAAGCTAGTTAGTTAGAAGCCTTGCGGCTAACAGTTACCAATAATGAGCACTGTAGAACTCTATAGCCATGAGGTTAGTGGGGCATTAGCTAGCTAGCAGCTACCTTGTGGTGAAGGTGCGCCATGGCTAGCTCTGTCCTGGCTGAAGGATTGGGCCAGAGCTAGCTTTCAGATAGATTGCTCTCATGACTGATGGAGCAGTGAGGCTGAGATGGTTAGTCAGGTTAACACAATGGGTGAATAAGGGTTAAAGTAGGAAGCTAGCAATGCTACCGTGTTGCAGGTAGGGTATGCTAGCAAGATTAGCTTGCCTCTCAGCAAGCTAGCCAAGTTAGCATTGCAGCATGGGCTAAATAGGCTCAACAGCTATTTTCACTGTACCCTGCAATCACACTTGACACCTTGTACATGTGACTATTAAACACTGAATCGCTGAATCACTCTGAATCTCAGCTAGCCATGAAATCTTCCGGTTAGTACTCAACCTCTCGTCAGCGTCTGAAGACTCGACATCAATATCCTTCACGGTTCACTTGTGAGAAGTTAAGCTGGAAAACAGGTAGGTATCCAGTCGATCTGAGGAGAGCGACAGTAGAGTAGTAATGATCTTTGTGTGGAAGTGAAGTGAGAATAACCAGAGGGTGGGAAAGTGGCTGCTTTTAAGGTAGGTGAGGGTCTCACCTCATTCGCAACTCTACCTGTCTGTCTCCAATAGATACTTTCGATAGGTACTTCCGGTACTTCCGACAGTAGGCGATCATTAGCAAATCCCCACGTGAGATATAGAAATGAATAATTGAAGTAGAACTAGGCGTTAAGTGAAGATGAGAAGAGGTTTTAACATGGAGTCTGATATAAAACCTACTAAAATAGTGTGATCATGCACGTTACAAGATTATGATAGGAAAGAGAGACCAACCATATTACCTTTAAATGTCTAACTACGGTAGTCCTCGTGTGGTATTGGAAATCCAATTGAAATGTTTAGCGTTCACATTGGTTCCTTGGACTCACCGAATGGAATGAACTGGGATTAATTTTCCTCCCGCCCCATCAGGGTTTCATCCTCCTTTCTTTCATTTTCTAAAGTGGCCGCAGAGGCACACAATCAATCAATCAATCAATCAATCAATCAAATGTATTAATAAAGCCCTTTTTACATCGGCAGCTGTCACAAAGTTCTATACAGAAACCCAGCCTAAAACCTCAAACAGCAAGCAATGCAGATGTAGAAGCACGGTGGCTAGGAAAAACTCCCTAGAAAGACAGGAAGCTAGGAAGAAACCTAGAGAGGAACCAGGCTCTGAGTGGTTGACAGTCCTCTTCTGGCTGTGCCAGGTGGAGATTATAAGAGTACATGGGTATTTAAGGCCAGATTGTTCTTCAAGATGTTCAAACCTTCATAGATGACCAGCAAGGTCAAATAATAATCACAGTGGTTGTAGAGGGTACAACAGGTCAGTACCTCAGGAGTAAATGTCAGATGGCTTTTCATAGCCGAGCATTCAGAGGTCGAGACAGCAGGTTCGGTAGAGAGAGTCGAAAATAGCAGGTCTGGGACAAGGTAGCACGTCCGGTGAACAGGTCAGGATTCCCCAGCCGCAGGCACAACAGTTGAAACTGGAGCAGCAGCACGGCCAGGTGGACTGGGGACAGCCAGGAGTCATCAGGCCAGGTAGTCCTGAGGCATGATCATAGGGCTCAGGTCCTCCGGGAGGGGAGGGAAAAAGTGAGAATTAGAGGGAGAATACTTAATAAATTCACACAGGACACCAGATAACAGACTGATTCTAGCCCCCCGGTACGTAGACTATTGCAGCATAGATACTGGAGACTGAGACAAGGGTGGCTCAGGGGACACTGTGGCCCCGTCCGACGATGCCCCCGGATAGGGCCAACCAGGCAGGATATGACCCCACTCACTTTGTAAAAGCACAGCCCCCACACCACTAGAGGGATATCAACAAACCACCAACTTACTACCCTGAGACAAGGCTGAGAAGATCTCCTCCACCGCACTACACCTCTCCTTTTGGATGGGGTGAATGTGCGAGGGATAGGGCACTGGAAGAAACTGAGGATGGGGTAGAGGAACGCTTGAAGATTTACTAGATCTGCACACTTATTCTCTTCCATTTGGAATGAAAGAGGCGGAGAAGTGACGGGGGGACAAGGGGATCTCTCTCTCTCTGGGGCTTTAGGCATAGCTGTGGGAAGTAGGAGTCCTGATAAATATAAATAAATAAATAAATAAATACACATTTTACTGAACTAGGCTTTATTACTCCCCCCACCCCCTCTTCCGTTGAACGCTCCCAACCTAAAACATCTTCCTGCAGCCATGGCTTTAGGGAGAGTGTTACATTGTGTAAGTATCTGTGGCGGGAGAGGTTTGTGTGCCTGTGTGTTTATTTCACTATAAAGGGAATAGGGTGCCATTTGGGATACAGCAGACGCCATTCTCTGTTATTGGACTGTCTGTGTACATACACAGAATAATACTAGACGGAACTTTTCTCATTCATTTTGTCTTCCTTTTCCTCTACCCACAATGCATTGTGTTCCAAATCATCCCCTCCTCCACTTCCTCCTTCTCCTCTTTTTCTTCAAACTCTACCTCTGTTCTGGGATCACTGGGGTGTTGAAATGACTTTCTCCCGTGTCTAAATGGTAAAAGTAAAAAGCAAAAAAAAAAAGGTAAAAAAAACAGAGGGAAAATGAATGTGCGACCATTGAGATGGCTGGAGGATGGAGGAGAGAAGGAGAGAGAGAAAGAAAATTGGGTGTTAATATTGATTTTGGTTAATTAGATTCCTATCCTGGTCCCGGAGGGTTGGAAAGCGGCGCCTTGCGAGGCTCCATGTTTGAGTCTGAGCTGCCGGAAGGAAAGAAAGGGTTTCTAGAATGAGAGGAATTCCATTTAGAACAGCAGTCTTTCTGTTTGGTCACAGCCAAAAGGAATCAGTTGGTTTTAAAATGTTTGATGTATTCAAAGCCCACTGGATTACTCTGATCCCCCTTTTCTCTCTATTTCTAATTATACTGTTTTTTTCTAATTATACTCTTTTGTCTTTTTCCTCCTCTCCCTCCACCACTTAGTTTCCATTCTTCCCCCTCTCTTTCTCTCTCTCTCACTCTCTTTCTCTCTCTCATCATTTGCATGATTTCTTCAGGGTCTGTGTGTGTGTCTGTGTAAAGTGGCTGCGGAGCGCTAGTCTTCTCTCAGCAGCAGTTTTATCCACAGCCATCATCTATCGCATGAATGAATGTGGTTCCATGAACATGGACGATTAGCTGGGAACACGTGTAGCCCACAGGATAGTAAGCCTAACCCACATGGGTGGGTTTTAGTGTATAAGGCACACACACACATGCACGCACACAAACACATTCGCAACTACACACACACTCCCACTCTTCTTCCCTGTCCAATACCTGCTTGTTCCGCTAGCAGCTCACCTAGCTCCGACTCACACTTCTGTCCGTCTGTTGGAGCTTCGTCAAGGAGACCTACAACTAGCTACAGGCGATGCCTACTAGAAAGAGAGCTGTCGACCCTTTCTCCCCCTTCCCCAACTATGTAATAATACAAATGAGGCAGACATTAAAATAGTCAACCTAAACATGAGCTTTAAACAGCTACATCAATCATTTAAAAAATCATGAACGAAATGGTGTGCTTCAGCATTTCTACATCATTTGCCATGAGGTGGAGCACACACCTATCAGATCGGGAAGACTATGCTTCTTTTTCTTCTTTAAGGTGTTATGGCAGACTACACCTATTGTTGTATTGCTGCCACCTACTGTACAGTACATTACACTTTGCGATACAAAATTGGGAAAAGGACAAGGAGAAATTACCATGCTAAATATATGCCCTCATTATAAAACCACAACCCCATTCCACTATTTAACTCTATCTAATCATACTCCAGGCCAACGGCCTTGGAGGACAGAACATTGCCACCCTACACCACTGCAACTCTTCTGCAGTAAAACCTTGCAATCCCAAGTACTTCTCTGCAGCTGCCACAAAAACTGTATTTTCTGTGACTTACGATCCATTTCTGCAGTTCAGTTGACAAACTTAGCTATGAATGCTAAGAAACCCACCTCACTGAAGCACATATTATTCCCATCCCTCTCTATTGGTCTCTGCCTACTCACAGGAATCCTCTCAGGATTTCTCACCCTGTACCCGTCTTCCTCCACTACTCTCTTCACTGCCTCAGCATATGACACTTTCTGCCACGGGCACCCCCACAGCTAACACACACTACTTTTTCCACAGATACTACACATTCCTTCATATCATGGCCTGCGCACTTCTCACATCTAGGAATCTTCCTCCTATACACTGCTGGAACATGACCATAAGCAACAGCATCCCGGAGTCGCCTCTTCACTGTTGACGTTGAGACTGGTGTTTTGCGGGTACTATTTAATGAAGCTGCCAGTTGAGGACTTGTGAGGTGTCTGTTTCTCAAACTAGACACTCTAATGTACTTGTCCTCTTGCTGAGTTATGCACCAGGGCCTCCCACTCCTCTTTCTATTCCGGTTAGAGCCAGTTTGCGCTGTTCTGTGAAGGGAGTAGTACACAGCATTGTACCAGATCGTCAGTTTCTTGGCAGTTTCTCGCATGGCACAGCCTTCATTGCTCAGAACAAGAATAGACTGACGAGTTTTAGAAGAAAGATCTTTGTTACTGGGCATTTTGAGCCTGCAATCGAACCCACAAATGCTGATGCTCCAGATACTCAACTAGTCTAAAGAAGGCCAGGTTTACTGCTTCTTTAATCAGAACAACAGTTTTCAGCTGTGCTAACATAATTACAAAAGGGTTTTCTAATGATCAATTAGCCTTTTAAAATGGTAAACGTGGATTAGCTAACACAACATGCCATTGGAACACAGGAGTGATGGTTGCTGATAATGGGCCTCTGTATGCCTATGTAGATATTTCATTAAAAAATCTGCCGTTCCCAGCTACAATAGTCATTTACAACATTAACAATGTCGACACCGTATTTCTGATCAATTTGATGTTGTTTTAATGGAAAAAAATGTGCTTTTCTCTCAAAAACAAGGACATTTCTAAGTGACCACAAACTTTTGAATGGTAGTGTAGGATTCGGCCCAAATGGCACCCTTTCCCTATTTAGTGCACTTCTTTTGACCAGAGCCCTGTGGGAATAGGGTGCCATTTGGGATGCAGACATTATTGGGACGCAAATATTATTATGAATTAATTAATGAATAATCGATAGATAATAGATATATATCCCTGTAGTAGACAAAGCACTGTAACAGGAAATAATCAGGATGGTTTCCTGGTTTAAATAGGGATCACATTCCAGCCTGGCCCTGATTATGTGGCTGTTAAAATGATAAACATGTCCATTAATCAACCTATCAGTTATTGAATGTGGCAATGCATTGATTTGCAAGAATGCAGATTTGTATGTCCCAGATAATGGTAGTGATACTATAGGGCAGGGTTTCCTCAACTCGGTCCTGGGGCTCCCCCTGGGTTCTTGTTTTGGTTTTTGCTCTAGAACTACACAGCTGATTCAAATGATCAATGCTTGATGATGAGTTAGTTATTTTAATCAGCTGTGTAGTGCTAGAGCAAAAAAACAAAAGCAGGACCGAGTTTGGGAAACCCTGCTACAGGGGATTGGGTATGGGGCTTTTAATTCTGTCACGGTGAGATGGAGTAGGAAGAGAGGTATGTGAGAAGAGAGGACTCCGGTCAAAAGTAGTACCTAGGGTCAGGCCTGTAGGGTCAGGCCTGTAGGGTCAGGCCTGTAGGGTCAGGCCTGCAGGGTCAGGCCTGCAGGGTCAGGCCTGCAGGGTCAGGACTGCAGGGTCAGGCCTGCAGGGTCAGGACTGCAGGGTCAGGACTGCAGGGTCAGGACTGCAGGGTCAGGACTGCAGGGTCAGGTCTGCAGGGTCAGGACTGTAGGGTCAGGACTGTAGGGTCAGGCCTGTAGGGTCAGGACTGTAGGGTCAGGTCTGTAGGGTCAGGACTGTAGGGTCAGGTCTGTAGGGTCAGGTCTGTAGGGTCAGGCCTGTAGGGTCAGGACTGTAGGGTCAGGTCTGTAGGTTCAGGACTGTAGGGTCAGGCCTGTAGGGTCAGGACTGTAGGGTCAGGTCTGTAGGGTCAGGACTGTAGGGTCAGGACTGTAGGGTCAGGCCTGTAGGGTCAGGACTGTAGGGTCAGGCCTGTAGGGTCAGGCCTGTAGGGTCAGGACTGTAGGGTCAGGCCTGTAGGGTCAGGCCTGTAGGGTCAGGCCTGTAGGGTCAGGACTGTAGGGTCAGGCCTGTAGGGTCAGGACTATAGGGTCAGGACTATAGGGTCAGGACTGTAGGGTCAGGCCTGTAGGGTCAGGCCTGTAGGGTCAGGACTATAGGGTCAGGCCTGTAGGGTCAGGTCTGTCCAGCATTCTGCACCCGTTATGGCATGTGTCAGCAGGATGTCATTGGTATCAGAATGTCTCACAATGACGTAGTCCATCAGGTGCCAGTGTTTGGAGTATGGGTGCATCCTGAATGTTTTGTATTTGTTCTTTTTATTATTTTTTTTTTTCTGCTGAACAAGGTGTTATTGATGAGATCATCTTTGGCACATAGAGTTAACAGTCTCATGCCGTTCACATTTTTATATTTTATTTTACCTTTATTTAACTAGGCAAGTCAGTTAAGAACAAATTCTTATTTTCAATGGCGGCCTAAGAACAGTGGGTTAACTGCCTTGTTCAAGGGCAGAATGACAGATTTTTACCTTGTCAGCTCGGGGATTCAATCTTGCAACCTTCCGGTTACTAACCATACCTACCCGGCACTCCACTCCATATGCTGTAGTTCTGTCCCACGCTAGCGTTGAAGTCACCCAGCAGAAAGATATTGTCATTCCTGGGGATGCGGTGAAGGGCCTTATCTAGTGACTGCTAGAAGCAGTCCTCTGCCTCATTTACAGAGGGTAACGTTGGTGTGTATTCACTGAGAAGAGTCATATCTTGGCCAGGAGGATACGGAGAGACGAGTCTTTCACTTATGCCGACAGGTGTTTCGGTGAGGCTGGGTAAGAGGCTGTTCATAATTGCCAGTCCCACACTGTGCTGATGTTTTGCACCTGGAGGGTAACCTTTCCAGACGAAGGTGTAGCCTTCTCCTTCCTCTTTCAGTGAATCTTCATCCAGGAAGCTGGTCTCACTCAGGGCAGCATTATCAGTGTTGTAGCGCCTTAGTTCTGCAGCGATCAGAGCTGTTCTCCCATGGGTCTGTCGTTATTGTCGTCGGTGTCCAAACGAGTTCCGATGTTCTGATGTCAATAGTTTTAGGGGAATTATTTCCTTTTGCATTTTTCGACAGCTGAGTGGAACTCCCGATAGGTGCATTAGCCTATCCAGGAAGGAGTGAGTGTGCCATTTTTAGGCCACCTTTTCTAGGCCTCTCCCCAGCTGGGGTGAGCAGTGTGGCTCTTAGATAGGGCTGTTCAGTCACACAGGGTCTCCCAGAGCAGCTGCCACACAAGACTCAACTACTGGCGACCTTAATAGCCCTGTGCCACTGGAGTGCAGGGGTCTGATTAAGAGCTTCCG
This sequence comes from Salmo trutta, assembly GCF_901001165.1. Taxonomy (NCBI): domain Eukaryota; kingdom Metazoa; phylum Chordata; class Actinopteri; order Salmoniformes; family Salmonidae; genus Salmo; species Salmo trutta. The sequence goes on along the minus strand of NC_042974.1, from coordinate 52,464,995 downwards.
GTGCAGTCACTCCTGCCCCCGTTACCAGACACCCCAAAGCTGCCAGGCTTTAGTCCGGTGTCCGGTTGATGTCTTCACTAAGGTCAGAAGTGGATACTTGCTCAAAGGAGGTTATTTAAAGTGCCACTTAGGGTGTGCAATCCCCAACAGCACTACTTCACTGTAGGAAGGTGGATTCCAGTGGCGAGGGGGGAAACCCAGTATGACCAGGATCTTCCGTAGCTCCAGGAGGCTGCTGGATCCCCAGTCTGTTGGCATCCGCCTACCGCGCACAGCCAGCACACTGCTTTTCTCAAAACTATTACGCTACATAGGGAATAGGATGCCTTTTGGGACCATGTTTGAGAGCCTTCTCTCCCTGTCAGAGTCCATTGCCTTCAGTCGTGTGACAAGTGTAAGGTCATGGATGAGTCCAAAATGCATCTGAGCATATAGACATTGGGACGGCCAACGCAACACACGGGCAGTGAAACGTTCACTCCACATTACACTTCCTGCTTTATCTTCCATGCAAATGTTTGTCCGTGGCCTATTGAAGGTGTGTGAGTGAGTACCTGTCTACGAGGGCATGGGGCACATGTGTATTTGTTATGTTTGCGTGCGCGTGTGTGTGTGTGTATAGAGCCAGTGTGTGTGTGTCTCTGAGTCTATCTCAGCTAAAAGGATGATTAAAGGGTCCTGGCCTTTAAATAGGCAGTCCTGTTGACCTAATTTAGACTGCAGATCAATCCAGCTCTCGCCACTCTCATTGAGACGCACACCATCGATTTTCTCCTTCCTTTTCCCCTGCCAGACTCTCGATATGGTAGGGGCAGGAGGGGAGGAGGGGCAGTAGTGGGAGGGGACAGGGAGGTAAAAGCGGAGTGGAGGGGGAAGTTTGGCGAAAGGTAACTGCCCCTTACTCATGTGGATGACTCATAGTGTACAGTGTATTGTTTGCCTACAATATACCCATAAACAAGCCCACAAATTAAGAGACCATAAAACACACACACACACACATGCACGCGCACACAGACACAGAGTCCCCTAGCGCCGTCTGTAATATATGCATCCCTAGATGAGTGCGTGGTTTGCTTTAATATAATTAGAGCTAGATCGATACAGGGCTCATCTCCAGGTGAGTCACGGTCTAGGACACACACACACATTAACTCATTGTTGTCTCTTGTTTTCATGTCTGCATGTGGTTTTTGAACAACCCTTACTCTCTGAGAGACACAGTGTTCATAGTCACCAGTAGAAACCTGTGTATTATGTCCGTTTACATGAACATTAACCATGAGTGTATGGTAGTGTTTAGATAGGCCAGCGCTACTGAAGAGCAGCTGCCACTATGGAATTGACTACTCATCTGGTTAATGTCATGTTCCAAAAAAGAAAAGGTGATGGCATCTCCCAGAAAGACAGCACCACCAGACTTGTGTGTGCTGCCTGCCAGAGCCACTTGTGTGCTTCTTGCCCGAACCACTTGTGTGCTGCCTGCCGGAACCACTTGTGTGCTGCTTGTCTGAACCACTTGTGTGCTGCTTGCCCAAACCACTTGTGTGTGTTGCCTGCCAGAACCACTTATGTGCTGCCTGCCAGAACCACTTGTGTGCTGCCTGCCAGAACCACTTGCGTGCTGCCTGCCAGAACCACTTGTGTGCTGCTTGCCAGAACCACTTCCACTATGTGTGTGTGGGTGTTGAAAACATCTTGAATATTTCGGTACTTTACAACTTTCTCACCCCCAAGCAAAATGGTCTCACCACAACTCCTGAGAGGGTATGGAGAGGAGGAGAGAGAACTCGAGTTTGACAGCAACTGCACTAGTACATGTCTGAGAGAGAGATGGCCATTGTCACAGAAACATCTATCTTCAAATATGAGTCATGGTAGTTTCACACATGGGTTGGAAGAATTTGGAGGTAGCAATGAGATCCAGAGAGAGAGGAGAGACAGGTTTGGGGATAGGTAAGAGAAGAGATGTGGAAGGGAGGAATTCAAGTACAGTATGTCTATTTTGGTTGGGGGTGTATAAATTATACATGTAGGCTGTCCTCCACTTTTTCTCTCTTTTCACTCTGCCTGTCTCTCTGTCTTTGTCTCACTCCATGCCTCTCTCCCTGCCTCCCCCTTCTCTCTCCCTGCCTTTCCCTCCCTCCCTCTCTCTCTGATTAATGGGTGTGTCAGTGTGTCTAGCCCTGAGTTGAACCCTCCAATCCCACACCCTCTAAATCATCACTGGTCTACCTGCCCTCCTGGCCTGCCTCCGGGCCTGCCCTGCTCTGCCCACACCTACACACACACTGCTCAGAGAGGACTGAATGGCAGGGAGAGAGGGATGCAGGACACAGAACAAAGGAAGGAGGGGATGTAGAGGGGTGAAGGGACAGAGGGATGCAGGAGAGGGAAGAAATTAATGGAGGGAGAGGGGAATGAGGGGTTAGGAAAGGCATTAAAGAGGGTGTAGATTGCCACAGGGCAGAGATATGGTGTGAGAGGGGTGAGGTAGAGGGGTAAATGAGGGTAGAGTAGGCTGACACACGCACACACACACACACACACACACACGCTGTACTTATTATACAAATGAAGACAGAAAACACGCACAAACAATGGAACAGATGTCCTGCACGTACAAACGTACATCTCTCTCCTCTCCTCCACTCTCATCAGTCACTCTGCGATAAAGACACCACTACTCTCATTAATCAATCCATCCCCATCATCCCTCACTCAGTACCTGTCGTTCAGGCGAGGACGTCATGTATCACTTGTTCCCCCCTCTCGCTCTCTCTCTCTCTCTCTGTCTCCCCTCTCTCTGTCCCTCCAACTCTCCCCTTCCCTCTCAGTTTGATGGAGTAGGCTTTGGTTGTTCTACACAGAGAGATACATGTGTTTGTGATCTTGTCAGTTGCCCTGGCCTGGGATGTTGCTGCTCATTGATCTAGGTGAGGATGTTGGTGAGAATGTCGAAAGAATCAGAGAAATACTGATTGAATTGATGAGGACTCCAGACAGGGAGGAGCTTCATCTGAATTCAATGAGATGTTTCACTGGACTAGGAGACCACTCTGGATGGATTCTTCTTCGTTCTTGGATTTTTTGTCTCTTAGACTAGATTTTGTTCAGATAAATTATGTATTTCTTTACACGTGTAGCTGTGACTTTTGATCGTGTCTTTATCCGGTGCATGAAGAACCACGCAAATGCCATGCAATACGCAATTGTTTTCAAGATTAAGACAAATTGGTGTAAAATCTGAAATCACTCCGTCCACTCCTCTCCTGTCCTCTCCATGCGTACCGCACCATATTCCTCTGCCTAACGTGTTGCTCTCTCCCTCTTTGATAGAAGACCGTTAATAATCCCTCTACAGTGTCTGCTGGGTTAAAAAAATACCTTTCCATTTCTCGATATCAAGAAGAGGTGTGTGAGGTGATCAGTTTCAAACCAAATCAGATTTATTGGTCACACGGTTAGCAGGTGTTAATGCAGGTGTTAATGCGAGTGTAGCGAAATGCTTGTGCTTCTAGTTCCGACCGTGCAGTAATATCTAACAAGTAATCTACCAATTCCACAACAACTACCTTGTACACACAAGTGTAAAGGAATGAATACAAATATGTACATAAAAATATATAAATGAGTGATGGCCGAACGGCATAGGCAAGATGAAATAGATGGTATGGAGTACAGTATATACACGTATGAGATGAGTATTGTCGGGTATGAAAACATATAAAGCGGCATTGTTTAAGGTGGCTAGTGATACATTACATCAGGATGGCAAGATGCAGTAGATGGTATAGAGAGTAGAGGGTTCATAGCTCCTCCAAGTGTCAATGTCTCTATGATACATCACAATGCATCACAACGTCCACAGACAGGCAGGGAGACAACGTCACACAGTGGAGTTTTGTTCTGACAAAATCCAGCTCCGTGAACCAAAACATTTGCACAGTGAGTAAACTATATGGGTGAGGGCTGGGGTCAATTCCAATATAATTTCATATTCCAAATTCAATTCTGGAATTCAAACAAAAAGTGGAGAATTTCCTTGGAGTTGAATTCGAATTGCAGCAATCTTCAAAAAATATAATTGGAATTTATTTGGAATTTCGACTGTCTGTATATGAACTGAATTGGAATTGAAGAATAAAAACATATTTGGAAAGGAATTGGAATTTAATTGGACAATAAAAACACATTTGCTTGTTGCTGGGAGTGTTGCCCACATGACCACGGCTCCACAAGACCCTCTAATTTATATCATGAATTTTGTTATGAACTGTGCATTTAAGGAATTGAAAACATGATGTATACATGTTACTAATTTAAACAAATTTCCAAAATGTCTGAAAGTTTCCAGAATTCAGGGAAATATCAAGGTTTACCAGGAATATTCTCTCTTAGTTTGTTTAGAGGTGAAGTTGGTCTTTGGAATCTGCCATGAGCTAGTTGGATTGAGTTGGGCTTGAGTTGAAAGAAGTGAAGGGATTTAAATTCAGGGAATTGGTCTACAGAGGCAACTGAATTATGTAAATTGTTGTAGCAGAATATTGAATTAGAAATTGTAGTTTGCAATTGACATAGAATTGGAATTTGAGATTAATTGAGTTGAGTTTTTGTGGCAGAATAATGCACAATATTGAAACAGGAAATGTAGACTTAAATTTACTTTGACTTGGAATTTGAGAAGAGTTTAATTGACTCTGAATTGAACAACTGCTCTTTAATTTTTTATTGAATTGATGGAATTTATAGAGAGAGGGAATTGCATAGCAATTGAATTTGTGGAATTGACCCCAACCCTGAATTAGGAAAACTCTATAAGTGTGATGAACAAAATAAAATAAATAAAAATCGCTTGTACTGACTTTGCTGGTAGCACTGACTTTGCTACTTTGCTACTTTATTGAAGAAAAATGTACTTTGACTGTCGTGGTTGTCTCTCCTAGCTACCTTAAGATGAACGCACTAACTGTAAATCATTCTGGATAAGAGCGTCTGCTAAATGACTTAATAGAAAAAAATACATTACATTTAACTATTGTTGAACTTCTCTTCACAGCTTAGATGGAAAGCAACCTTTAGCCTTTGACCTAGGTACTGAATGACTAGCATAGTCTAAGGTAGGTGTATTCAAATCTTACCCTACGAGGTCCAGAGTAGCCTACTGCTGGTTTTCTGTTCTACCTGATAATTAATTGCACCCACCTGCTGTCCCAGGTCGAAACAGTTCCTGATTAGAGGGAAGTATATATATATTTTTTTTAAATCAGTGGAACTGGTTTCGAGGTCCAGATTTGAATTGGAGGTCTCTAAGGTGAGATATGATGTCAGACAGTTATAGCACTCATGATGCCGTCTCCTTCTCTATCCATCCCTCCTTCTCATTCTCAGTGAAAGGACAGTCCTGCGCCAGACAGTCATAACACCCGTCAGGTCTTCTCTATGTCCTTCTCTATTCATCCTTCCCTGCCATTGTCTTTGTGTCGTGCAGCTACAATAGCAGTGAGGTATTTAGCATTAAGCTAGGCAGCAGGCTCTAACTGCATGGCCTGGCTAAATGGGACGGCAGTGAAATTACTTTCCCTACTTATCTCATTAAAGTAAATTAATTATTGATTTAACGACACTGATGCTTTTAGAGGAAGGCACTGTGCTATTATGACTCTTTGCTCTTTGTTGTTCTCAAAGGCCACTGTCCATCTCCTCCCTCCGCTTTGAAAACTCCCACCCTTTTTCTTTCTTTTTTCCCCCACTTGCTCTTCCTCCTTCCATTCCTCCCTCCCTTCGGCCCTCCTATGTTTTCTTCTGCCCTCGTTTATCCGCATTCTCCTTATAGTATTATCGTCTCTCTCTGTTCGCTGTCAATATTTAGATTGGCATCATTGTTGTAGTTCTTGTTACCATCATCATCATCATCATCATTATAATTAATCCCTGCAGAGAGAGAACCACATCTAGCAGAAAATGACACCTTTTTCTCTCCATTTGACTACACGTCTCAACCCATCTACTCTATAGTATATTCACCGACATCTCTTCACATTTTACTACAGTGGACTAAATCAGGGTTTCTTGGTAGTCTTAAACAAATCTACTTTGAAACAAAAGTATGCACCTCACACACATGGTTATGGTCTTATAAAAAGAAGACACCTGTACCATGTCAGATATAGAGTTGAAATGTATTCCATTTTGAGTTTGCATCCCAATATAACATTTTATTTACATCACAGAAGATTGAAATTGACCAAAAGTATTATTTAATATATTAATGTTAATAACATCCCACCCATGAGGCCACTAGAGGGCGATTTGGTCACTTGACTGCAGGAAAGCTCTACAACTAAAACTCCCCAGTCTCTCTCACCATGGTGTGAAGGTTGAGTCGGGAGCAATGTCTGTTTCTGCCCCAGGGCAAATGAGGGCTGCTAGGCAACAGACTGGACTCTTGGCCCCTGATCCCCCCTCCAAGGGTCTCTGACACCTACTACTACTACTGTAAATCCTGGGCTAGCAGCTAGAGCCACTCATTCACAACACCATCAGCACAGTCCCAGTCCCTGATGGTCACAACACCGTCAGTACAGTCCCAGTCCCTGATGGTCAGAACACCATCAGCACATTCCCAGTCCCTGATGGTCACAACACCGTCAGTACAGTCCCAGTCCCTGATGGTCAGAACACCATCAGCACATTCCCAGTCCCTGATGGTCACAACACCGTCAGTACAGTCCCAGTCCCTGATGGTCAGAACACCATCAGCACATTCCCAGTCCCAGTCCCTGATGGTCACAACACCATCAGCACAGTCCCAGTCCCGGACGGTCAGAACACCATCAGCACAGTCCCAGTCCCAGTCCTAGATAGTCACAACACCATCAGCACAGTCCCAGTCCCGGACGGTCAGAACACCATCAGCACAGTCCCAGTCCCGGACGGTCACAACACCATCAGCACAGTCCCAGTCCCGGACGGTCACAACACCATCAGCACAGTCCCAGTCCCGGACGGTCACAACACTATCAGCACAGTCCCAGTCCCGGACGGGCACAACACCATCAGCACAGTCCCAGTCCCGGACGGTCACAACACCATCAGCACAGTCCCAGTCCCGGACGGTCACAACACCATCAGCACAGTCCCAGTCCCGGACGGTCACAACACTATCAGCACATTCCAAGTCCCAGTCCCAGTCCTGGACACCCAGACGGACAGACAGTCAGTCAAACAGACAGAAAGACTACCAGACAGAAGACAGACGGACACAGGGACAAAAAGACAAACAGCCAGTCATACAGTCAGTCAACATTGAGTGAGTTATGAAATTAAATGTGAATACCGTTTCACACGGTCCAGTGACCACAGGGAGAAAGGTTGCATCCCAAATGGCACCCTATTCCGTATATAGTGCATTACATTTGACCAGGGCCTGTAGTGCACTTTGTAGGGAACATGGTTCTATTTGGGATGCAACCAAAGAGGGGGTGAGTTCAAGCCTCCAGTGGTGGCTAGGCTGCCTGCTGTTATGCCTTGGAGTGGTACACTTAGCCTACTAAACCCTCACCTGTAGGTATGGAGGTGGAATGAGAGGTGGATGGAGGGGAGGAAGAATAAAGGAATGGGGGGAGAGAGAGAGAGAGAGAGAGAGAGAGAGAGAGAGAGAGAGAGAGAGAGAGAGAGAGAGAGAGAGAGCCATGCCCTCTGAGGCATATCTGTTGTGGATGAAAGCATCTGCTAAACAAAGATGGAGAGTGGTCAATAGTAGAGGGAGAGAGGGAAGGATTCGAGAGGTTAGCGAAAGAGAGAGGGAGAAAGAAGGGAAAGAGGCACACAGCAATAACAACAATGTTATTATCAGTACATTGTTGAAAGTGCCATTAATATTGAATCAAAACGCATTGGTATATGGTAGACACTTTTAGTATGTTGCAATGCATACAATTCTGCTATGTTGTGTAATCATAAGAACCATATTTATGAAACCCTGTGTGTCCAAAATTACACCCTCTTCCCTATATACTGCACCACTCTTGACCAGGGTCAAAAGGGTGGTCAAAACTACAAAGGGAATAGCGTGCCATGTAGGACGCTGACTTGAGACCATGTTGTGTCAGTTCTGGTTTGGCAACACATTATGAATAAGTAAAACTGCACACACACACACACACACACACACACACACACACACACACACACACACACACACACACACACACACACACACACTCCAACACTCACACCTCCCATGCCCTCCATGCCCTCCCTCCCTACATCATTCAGCCCTCAGGATCATTTTGCTATTTGATATTGAATTTAAGACCCCTTGAAGTATATATAAAAACATGTTTTTAACAATTGTCTGCTATTAGCCCACTGAAAAACAGATTCACTACATGGAACAGATTCAAAGGACGTTTGTTCTGAAAATTCTGTCCAATATCTGAGAGATATAAGAAAGATCAGGAAACATTTGTTTTTTGTTATTTTTTCCATGTATTTAACGCCTTATTTTTTTGGACTTCCATACATTTTGTCAACTGGTACCGGAGGTCCTTAACTTAGGGATAGACGTCCCGTCAACGGGACAGTTGTAAATCATGCAGCGCCGTGTATCACGATCGCAGATTTTAGAGAAACAACAAATGTCGGTACATATAAGTGTCTTATATTGGCTGAAAGCTTAAATTCTAGTTAATATAACTGCATGGTCCAATTTACAATAGCTATTACTGCGAAATAATGCCATGCTATTCTTTGAGGAGAGCTCCTAACAACAAAACACTTTTTTTACCGTGACAGGTTTGATAAATTCACCTCTGAAGGTGAAATGTGTACTTACATTCTGAAATCATGCTCTGATTTATCATCCAAAGGGTCCCAGAGATAACATGAGGTGTCGTTTTGTTAGATAAAATCATTTTTCATATCCTAAAAAGGTCCATATAGCATGCACGATCGATTTTGTATTTCCACTCGTTCAATTTGCAAAGAAAGGAATCTGTGAAAATCTAACCCTAAACATTGTTTCAACCAGTCAAATCATATTCGTATTTATTCCTCAGAGATCCTAGAACGTAACCAGACTTCACCATACCATTAGGGGTGTAGTATATCCTATAGGACACCAAATTTCATCAGAGAGCGATGCCTTCATGGCACGCCAATGACGCGGGCGGGCTTCACTTGATTGAGCCAATGAGCTGTGCTTTACGAAAGTATACGGAAACTCCGTATCTGTCGCAAAATGTTGCTGCTAACCTTGTGTGACAGCAAGCCTTTCCGTTTTGGACAATAATTATAAGTGTCACAGTGTCCACAGAAGGTGACGCCCCTCCTCGGTCAGGCGGTGCTCGGCGGTCGTCGTTGCCGGCCTACTAGCTGCCACCGATCTATGTTTCTGTGTCTTTTGGTTTTGTCTGTCTAGGTCCGCACCTGTTCCTTGTTAGTCATTTAGTGGGGGGGTATTTAGTTTGTCTTTTTTGTTTGGGAATTCGTGCGGGATTATTTCATGTCATGTGTGAGTGGCAGTTGGTATTTTGCGCTGTCTTTTACTACGCAGTGTACTTTGGATCATACATTGGGATTGCCGGGCTGTGCCCCGTGCGTTTTGAATTTTGGAGTTGTTCTCCTATCGTGTGTTTTGCGCACCCTGCCTTGTGGCTACCTTATTTATACAGTGTTTAATAAAACATCTGTGTTAACGGACCTCAGTCTCCTGCACTTGACTCTGCCCCTTTCCTGCTACCAAGGATATCGTTGACAATAAGAATATGGAGAGTTATGAAAACTGGGTGTTTTGCAAATGTTGAACTTATAATATGGCTACTAATACCGGAAAAGCTGAATCAAAGTCCAAGTATACAGATTTGACGATATTATTGCAGAAAATTGTAATGTGAATGTAAATGTCTCCTTCAAGATTTGCCCAAATGTACCTGGGTGACTTCACACTAAATGTCATGTAGTTTGCTCATACTTCAAGTTATCCATCTGAAACTTTGCACATACACTGCTGCCATCTTGTGGACACCAGACTGATGGCTAGATTTGGGACCTTTCTGTTGCATTTCAAAGATGGTGGTAAAAAAAAAATGTATATAAAAAAGTCATTTTCTTTGTATTTTCTTCTACGAGATCTATTGTGTTATATTCTCCTACATTCAATTCACATTTCCACAAACTTCAAAGTGTTTCCATTCAATTGGTACCAAGAATATCCTTGCTTCAGGGCCTGAGCTACAGGCAGTCAGGCTACCTCTGGCGAGCACATGGAGGGCTGTGCGGCCCCCCAAAGAAATGCCACCCCACACCATGACTGACCCACCGCCAAACCGGTCATGCTGGAGGATGTTGCAGGCAGCAGAACATTCTCCACGGCGTCTCCAGACTGTCACGTCTGTCACGTGCTCAGTGTGAACCTGCTTTCATCTGTGAAGATCACAGGGCGCCAGTGGCGAATTTGCCAATCTTGGTGTTCTCTGGCAAATGCCAAACGTCCTGCACGGTGTTGGGCTGTAAGCACAACCACCACCTGTGGACGTCGGGCCCTCATACCACCCTCATGGAGTCTGTTTCTGACCGTTTGAGCAGACACATGCACATTTGTGGCCTGCTGGAGGTCATTTTGCAGGGCTCTGGCAGTGCTTCTCCTGCTCCTCCTTGCACAAAGGCGGAGGTAGCGGTCCTGCTGCTGGGTTGTTGCCCTCCTACGGCCTCCTCCACGTCTCCTGATGTACTGGCCTGTCTCCTGGTAGTGCCGCCATGCTCTGGACACTACGCTGACAGACACAGCAAACCTTCTTGCCACAGCTCGCATAGATGTGCCATCCTGGATGAGCTGCACTACCTGAGCCACTTGTGTGGGTTGTAGACTCCGTCTCATGCTACCACTAGAGTGAAAGCACTGCCAGCATTCAAAAGTGACCAAAACATCAGCTAGGAAGCATAGGAACTGAGAAGTGGTCTGTGGTCCCCACCTGCAGAACCACTCCTTTATTGGGGGTGTCTTGCTAATTGCCTATAATTTCCACCTGTTGTCTATTCCATTTGCACAACAGCATGTGAAATTTATTGTCAATCAGTGTTGCTTCCTAAGTGGACAGTTTGATTTCACAAAAGTGTGATTGACTTGGAGTTACATTGTGTTGTTTAAGTGTTCCCTTTATTTTTTTGAGCAGTGTATATTATTAAGACGAGTCTTGTGTGGCCTGTCGGTGTTCTAGAGAAAAACTGACATGTTCGAGTCTCACCTTTCCACAGAGGGGTCATATTAGTGTGTAGCCTAAACTGTTTGGATACTACAGACAGAAGTTGGCAGATCGGCTGTACCAACTAGACGAGTCCCAAGACGCTTTTGGGAGTCGTAGAACAAAACGGAGAACACCATCGTGTTTGTGAGAGTCTCATCTTTCTGTAGATGGGTCATAGTAGTTTGTAGCTGTTTGGACAATAAAGCCGATTTTGTGAGAAGCCTGATATTCAGAATGTCTCATGGTCTGACAAACACCTCTCTACCCCTGTCACCTTTCATCACAGATGCTGACAGGCGGATGTGGTGGATTGTATGCAAAAAAAAAGATCTCTAGCTTAAACTGATTTATTTTTATGGGGATTTTTGTATTATGCTAATTGTATTTCAGTGGGGTTGCGGACATTGACCTTAGGGGGCTAAGGCAGCACCCCACACCTCTGTGATTCAGAAGGGGTTGGGTTAAATGTGGATGACACATTTCGGTCGAACGCATTCAGTTGACTGACTAGGTATCCCCTTTCCCTCCAACCATCCCTCTCTCCATCCCCTCAGCCCTACCTCCATGGGTCCACTTCCCTGTCCCTTCCTGTAGCCCCCTACCACTACCCTGGCTCTTCCTATCTGCAATTAACCTTTAACCCAGGGCAACCACACAGCTCTGATAACTGATTGGCCAGTGGCAGCCCAGTGCTGAGAAGTGAATGGACAAGTTGTTTTACAAGGTCCGGGCGGAATTTGCTAATTTTAGACCATTCCATTGGTCCTTAAATGGAAACTCCACCCACCCGGGGCAACGGACCATGCAAAATGAACTCCACCAGCGATTCACTGATATCCACAGAAGCTGTCATTATCACTCAGTAAACGTGATTCATAATGGTGGGGTGGAATAGAGAGGATCACTTCTAGTGCTGTATATCCTTAAACATATCTGTAGCCTGGACGATGAATCAATTATTAGTCACGGATACACTGCTGCTTGTTGCACCTCTTCATATCCACTGTCCCTTCTCCTTCTCCCTCTCTGTCCTCCCTTCTTCAGATCCACTGTCCCCTCTCCTTCTCCCTCTCTGTGCTCCCTTCTTCACTGTCTACTCTTTTTCTCCCCTTTTCACTGTCCCCTCTCCTTCCTCCTTCTCTGTCCTCCCTTCTTCACTGTCCCCTCTCCATCCTCCCTCTCTGTCCTCCCTTCTTCACTGTCCCCTCTCCTTCTCCCTCTCTGTCTCCCTTCTTCAAATCCTTGACCTCCTGTCCTACTTCCTTTCCTGCCTCCCCTCATCACTGCCCCCTCTCCCTCTCTCTCCTCCCCTCTACCTCTCCCTCCTCCCCTCTCCCTCTCTCTCTTTCCATCTCCCTCTCTCTCCTCCCCTCTACCTCCTCCCCTCTTTCTCCTCCCATCCTCCCCTCTACCGTTCTCGTCTCCTTTCCTCCCATCTCCCCCTCCCTCCCTCCCTCCCTCCCTCCCCTCTACTTCCTCCCTTCTTCACTGTCCCCTCTCCCTCTCCTTCCTCCCCTCCTCACTGTCCCCTGTCCTTCCTCCCCTCTTCACTGTTCCCTCGCCTTCCTCTCCTCTTCAGTTTCCCCTCTTCTCCCTCCCCTCCTGACGGTCCCTTCTCCCTCTCCTTCCTCCCCTCTTCACTGTCCCCTCTCCTTCCGCCCCTCTTCACTGTCCCCTCTCCTTCTCCCCTTTTCAATGTCCCCTCTCCTTCTCCCTCTCTGTCCTCCCTTCTTCACTGTCCCCTCTCCTTCCTCCATCTCCTTCCTCACTGTCCCCTCTTCTTCCTCCCCTCCTCACTGTCCCCTCTCCCGCTCCTTCCTCCCCTCCTCACTGTCCCATCTCCTTCTTCCCCTCTTCACTGTCCCCTCTTCTTTTCCCTCTCTGTCCCCCCTTCTACAAATCCTCTGTCCCCTGTCCTACTTCCTTTCCCGCCTCCCCTCACCACTGCCCCCTCTCACTCTCCCTCCTCCCCTCTCCCTCTCTCCTTCCATCTCCTTCTCTCTCCTCCCCTCTTCCTCCTCCCAGCCTCCCCTCTACCGTTCTCTTCTCCTTGCCTCCCATCTCCCCTTTCCCTGCCTCCCTACCTCTCCTCCCCACTCCCTCCTCCCCACATCACTGTCCCCTCTCCTTCCTCCCCTCTTCACTGTCCCCTCTTCTTCCTCCCCTCCTCAATGTCCCCTCTCCTTCCTCCCCTCTTCACTGTCCCCTCCTTCCTCCCTTCTTCAGTGTCCCCTCTTCTTCTTTCCCTCCTCACTGTTCCCTCTCACTCTCCTTCCTCCCCTCTTCACTGTCCCCTCTCCCTCCTCCCCTCTGCACTGTCCCCTCTCCTCCCCCCTCTTCACTGTCCCCTCTCCCTCTCCTTCCTCCTATCCTCCCCTCTTCCACTCTCCCTCCGCCCCTCTTGACTGTCCCCTCTCCCTCCTCCCCTCTTCACTGTCCCGTTCCCTCTCCTTCCTCCTATCCTGCCCTCCTCCCCTCTTCACTGTCCCCTCTACCTTTCCTTCCTCCCCTCTCCCTCTCCTTCTCCTGCCTCCTCTCTCCTGCCTCCCCTCTCTACCTCCTCCCCTTTCCCTGTCCCTCTCTTCACTATCTCTTCTTTTTCTCTCCAGATGCTTTCCCCCCTCAGGGAAGGCACTCCAACATTCTAAAGAATCCCAAACCCATCTCTCCTCATCCTCTCCTCTCCTCCTTTTGCCCCCTCCTTTGCTTCAACTAACTAAAACAACGGATTTCCACAAGTTTTTTATGGCCATTGTTACCCAAACACTTAGCATTCTGCTAACATCACAACTTTAGTGTGATTTCGTCTACTCTCTCTCCCCCAGCCCAAGCTCCATCTCTCCCCCTGTAGCATCTCTCCCCTTGCTCTCGCTCTTCTCCTCCCCATTTCTCTCCCCCCACTCTCTCCGTTTTCCTCTCTCTGTGATAGCATGCTAAATGACTGTTTGTACTGTGGTTTCTGCTGACTCTGCTCAGTGTGTCCTGTAGCCGGGGTAATAATTGGCCATAAGCTTGGGATCGAATCAGAGTAAATGGGTGAGATGCACTATTCTGTGCTGCCTGGAGGGAGAAAATGGGTGTATGTGGAGATCAAGTCTTCTGTGTGCATTTAAACCAGCATCTATAACACAGTTAGGAGAGTGTTTTTCGCACTGCTCACTGTTTATTTTATTTTATTGGGGAATAACAAGAGCTGGCCGGCCCTGGATGCCTGATGTTTTAGGATCTCTAAGTGATAGAATGTGATGGCTGTTATCGGTGTGTGTATATGTGTTTTCTCACTTGCTCTCTCTCTCTCTCACACTCTCTATCGCTCTCTCTCTATCGCTCTCTCTCTCTTTGTCTCTCGCTCTTTCTCTATCTCTCTCTCTCTCTCTCTCTTTGTCTCTCGCACTCTCTCATTCTTTATCACTCTCCCTCTCTATCTCTCTCTCTTTGTCTCTATCTCTCTCTCTATCGATCCCTCTCTTTCCCTCTCTCTCTCGCTCTCTCACTCTCTCTATCTCTCTTTCTCTCTCTCTCGCTCTCTCTCTCTATCGCTATTGCTCTCTCTCTCCCTCTCTCGCTCACTCTCTCTCTCTCTTTCTCTCTCTCACTTTCTATCACTCACTCACTCACTCACTCTCTCTCTCTCTCTCGCTCTCTCTCCCTCTCTCTCTCTCTCTCTCTCTCTCGCTCTCTCTCCCTCTCTCCCTTGCTCTCTCTCTCCCTCTCTATCTCTCTCTCACTCTCTCGCTTGCTCTCTATCTCTCTCTTTCTTTCTTTCTCTCTCTATCTCCCCCTCTCTCTCTCTCTCGCTCTCCCTCTCTCTCTCTCTCTGTGGTGGGTTAGTGTTTATTCCATTGGGGACTGACTAGGGCTGGCACTGCCTACAGTTTGGTACTCTGTAAATAAAATGATAAACAGTGTGATAGCTGTTATCGCTGGTGGTTATGAACAGAGTGTCTCCGCTGTCCCTAGGGTCTCTCCTATCCTGCAATCCACAGTGTGATGGTACAGTACAGTCAACGCTATGGCAAAGTGAAGCAACCCTTTTGGCAGTTGGTTACCATTCATATTGAACAGCAACACAAAGCTGGCGGACAGCAATAGCTAGAGGTTGTCAGAATGGGACTTCAAAGTGAGCCCCTGTTGCCATTCTGGGCCAATATGGAAAGTGAATATGCATGGAAAGTGCTTCACATAATGCCACAATCATTAAATGCAAACAACACAACTGGAGACACCTTGTAATTTATGGAAACAGGTGTTTTTTCAGCGCTAAGGTAGCTAGAAAAAGACTGTTTTTGTTGCAATTGTTAACTATCTAAAAACAACCTTCGCTAGCTTGCTAGCTAACTAAGCATTTTGGCTAACTGCGGGGCAAAATGATTCATTAATTGACCCTTAGTTAGCTGTCTCTCTCTTGGTCTGTCTCCACCTCTCTTTGCTAGCAAATCATTTGGTACACACATCTTGCCTTACAATTCTATCCCCCAACATTGGGCTAGGCCAGTAGAACTGAGAGAAGGAAACAAAGGAGGGAAGGAAGGAGGAGTGTAGAGAGAAGGAAGGAAGGAAGGAATGTAGAGAGAAACAGCGTTCATTAATTTACTTCTTCTGTTCTGTATTTAACAAGACGCTACATGTGCTGAGGATGCACGGCTCCTGTCCTGCGCACACAAAGGTTTCTTGGAGCCATTAAAGGTGTGCAGGCATGCCCAGGCTAATCATTTGACCTTTGTGTTTCTTGTTCTCTGTAGAGGAAGAGAGCCGCTATCTAGCGAGGAGGAGTCCATTTGTTATACCGCCTGATTTATGACGCTGCCGCTAATGTGGCAAATGCTAAAACAGAACAGTCGTACTGGGCTGAGGGTGCGTCTGTGCGTGCGTGCGACTGCCGTGTGCAGAATGAAACAGCTTGGAAGGCCACAGAACCCTGTGACGACAACACAGTAGCTGTAGTCTTTTGAATGTGAACTTTGTCTCTGACTACGGTGTCTGTGCAGCAGTTTTGGGGGTTTGGTGAAAGGAGAAGCACTTTGTCAGCAGATTGGATGACTACTTTGCACCCTCCTGAGTCCTTTAGAGGGGGGCCTGTGGCAGGTTTGGGGGGGAAGGCTATTAGGCGATTTTGAAAGATACCAAAAATGTAGGAATGCAAATACACTTTATATACAAAACTATGTGGACACCCCTTCAAATGAGTGGTTTCGGCTATTTCAGCCACACCCGTTGCTGACAGGTGTGTAAAACCGAGCACACAGCCATGAAATCTCCATAGACAAATATTGGCAGTAGAATGGCCCATACTGAAGATCTCAATGACTTTCAACGTGGCACCATCATAGGATGCCACCTTTCCAACAAGTCAGTTCATCAAATTTCTGCCCTGCTAGAGCTGTTATTGTAAACTGGAAATATCTAGGAGCAACAAAGGCTTAGCAGCAAATTGGTAGGCCACACAAGCTCACAGAATGGGACCACTGAGTGCTGAAGCGCGTAGCGCGTAAAAATCATCTGTCCTCGGTTAGAACACTCAGTACTGAGTTCCAAACTGCCTCTGGAAGTAACATTAGCACAAGAACTGTTTGTCGGGAGCTTCATGAAATGGGTTTCCATGGCCGAGCAGCCGCACACAAACCTAAGATCACCATGCGCTCAATGCAAAGCGTCGGCTGGACTGGTGGACTCTGGGGTAGTGAAAACGCTTTCTCTGGAGTGATGAATCACGCTTCACCATCTGGCAGTCCAACGGACTAATCTGGGTTTGGCAGATGCCAGGAGAACGCTAACTGCCCGAATGCATAGTGCCAACTGTAAAGATTGGTGGAGGAGGAATAATGGTCTGGGCCTGTTTTTCATGGCTCGGGCTAGGTCCCTTAGTTCCAGTGAAGGGAAATTCTAGACAATTCTGTGCTTCCAACTTTGTGGCAACTGTTTGGGGAAGGCCCATTCCAGTTTCAGCATGACAATGCCCCCGTGCACAAAGCGAGGTTCATGTAGAAAAAGTTTGTCAAGATCAGTGTGGAAGAACTTGACTGGCCTGCACAGAGCCGTGACCTCAACCCCATCGAACACCTTCAGGATGAATTGGAACGCCGACTAGCCCAACAGACCTAATCGCCCCACATCAGTGTCCCACCTCACTAATGGTCTTGTGGCTGAATGGAAGCAAGTCCCTGCAGCAATGTTCTAACATCTAGTGGAAAGCCTTCCCAGAAGAATGGAGGCTGTTATAACAGGAAAAAGGGGACCAACTCCATATTAATGCCCGTGATTTTTAAATGAGATGGTCGACGAGCAGCTGTCCACGTACTTTTGGAGAGAGAAAGAGAAGGAAAAAGAGATGGCAAAAGAGGAAGCAAGAGATACAAAAGGTGGAGGGAGGGAGGGGAATGGTAGGAGATGAAAACAATTTTAAAAATGATCCTAACTATCCATCATGAGTCAATAATAGTTCAATAACTTGAACTGGACATTTGCAATGAGAATCAGTTTGGATGAACCTGCAAAGCTGTGTTTGTCTGACCACTAACCAGACCCACTCACACAACAGTACGTCCCAAATGGCTCCTTAATTCCTATATAGTGCAACAACTTTGAGCAGAGCCCTATGGGCCCTGGTCAAAAATAGTGCACTATAATGGAAATAGCGTGCCATTTGGGACACAACCCTTAGAATTAGTCACCTGATGCTATTTGGATTGAATATGCAGAGTAAAATCAAATGGTTCTATATAGTGCCAAATATGGGTTATTTGGTTTGTGACCATATCAGATCCCTTTTTGGTGCTACATAGAACCCTTCCTATGGTTCTATAAAGAACTATTTAATCACCAAAAAGGGTTCCCCTATGCTTATAACCCTTTTTGGTGCTGTACACAACCATTAGTAAGGGCTATTTATAGAACCTTTATGGAGAATGGTTCTATCAAGAACCTTTCTCAAAGGTTCTACAAAAAAACAAATGAAGAACCATACAGGGTTATTTTTCCTGGTTAGCCATATTATATTGTTAAAATTCCATAGGTGTTATTATTGTGTTTGGTCTATCCCTGGAACAGCTGGGTTAAAGGTCAAATAGGGGGCGTTTATTTGTCCTGTTTCACTTTGGTTGGTGTGAAATGGAAAGGAGGTTTTTTACAAATCCCACTCCCCCTGAGAGTAGGGATCAGCTTTTTTGACAGCTATCTCTAGAGCAATTAGGGTTAAGTGCCTTTCTCATGCCACTTTGACAGATTTTTCACCTAGACAGTTCAAGGATTCAAACTACCAACCTTTCAGTTAATGGCCCAACACTATAACCGCTAAGCTACCTGCAGAGTCCCTGGGGAGCGAATTGAAAACCTCTGATTTACACAACAGTTCTCAATTGACGCAAGGCCATGCGTGAGTCTTTCACAAGACACTGTACCTGGCTATAACACAACAGATTAGATAAACTGGAATGACACTCTCACTCACGATTGCACAAAAAGAGCTACGAGCAAACCACGCCCCTACAATTTAATTAACACTAAAATAACATGTTTTTTTAACTGCAAAGAACCATTGAAGGGCTCGAAGGGTTCTTTGGGTCATTATGGTTCCACATAGCACCTTCACCCTTTCTCAAAGAACCCTTGAGGAACCCACATTTTTTAGTGTGTGGCTGGTGGCTGGTGTTTTGGTCAGAGTGGTGTATGGGCGATGGGGTGTCCAGCAGGGCAGGTTAGATGCATGGGAATCTTGGCTATAGCTTCCTCCATCCTCTCCTGGTCCTATCCCCAGATAGCTTCATGTAGCCCCAGGCTCTGCTCTCTCTCCTCTCCTACCGCCTCGGGTGACAACACAGCTTATACTGTAGTCAGAGATTTTCAAATATAGTTCTCTCTCTTTCTATCTCTCTCAATCATCTCTGTCTCATTCCACTTCACTCACTCACTGACTATTTCTTTCATTGTCTCTTATTCTCACGTCTGTCTATTTCACCCCTCCCCTTTTGTATTTATCTCATTCTTCCATTTACTTTCTTGTCTCTCTTCCCTCTTCACCCCTCCCTCTCTCCTTCCTTCTCTCCAGTAAGATGATTCCCCCGCCTGTGCAGAGTAGTGCATTCATGCAGAATCTGCCTATTTGTCAGCGACGCGCCTCTGGGACCACGTCTCTACTCCTAAATCAATTTCCAGAAGTGTTCATCCCACAAAGCATGTTGTCTCTGTGTCACCAGGAAAAATCTGTCGGGCTTCCTTGATGCTTACTTGATGCATCCCTGGTCCCAGAGCCGATAGCTGGGGAGGACATGGCCCCATCAGTCCAGCCGCAGCTCACGCAGGGCCCACTATGCACAGTCCTTGCTAATAAATGGCACTCTTGCTGCAAAACCTTCCTCTCACTCCTTTTTATAGTAGTATTATGGTTATTACTATTGACTGTACGCTGGTTGTAAAGCCCTTGATACGTGGTGTTGTACGTGACTCATTCTCAGGGACTGGGAACGGTGGATGGAGAGAAAAGGGGGGGAGACAGAGACAGAGAGAAAGAGAGAAGCTGGATGAGTATGAGATACAGCAGGAAGTAGGAAGATGCTTCTTCCCTCGTGCAGGGAATAAGGTTTAGGTACTGTACAGTAACTGGAAGTACTGTACCATATTGGGCTGCGCTGATGCTGCACTACACCATCACAGGGAGAGGCAGTTCTCAGAAAGAGAGGGAGAAGGAGAGAAATGGGGAAAGAGCGAGAGAGGTATAGAGAGAGACACAGAATGTGAACCCAGAGTAGTTGTCCTTGTCAGTGAATCAGATGGGAGTGGAGGAGAATCCCTCCCGCATTATCTGTCTCACTGCATGTCTGCTGTCTGTGACCTTCTGACCTCACACTTAGGGAGGGAACCTTCTGTATGATGGCCAAACTCTGCTCTGGATGAGTCCAAAGCATTTGTGTTTAGTGAGTCCACCAAATCAGAGGCAGTAGGGATGACCAGGGATGTTCTGTTGATAATTGCGTGAATTGGACCATTTTCCAGTCAAAATGTAAGAAATACTTTTGGGTGTCAGGGAAAATGTATGGACTAAAAAGTATATTATTTTCTTTAGGAATGTAGTGAAGTAAAAGTAAAAGTTGTCAAAAATATAAATAGTAAAGTAAAGTACAGATACCCAAAAGTATTTTTACTTAAGTACTTTACATCACTGGTTGTGTGGTACTATCTTTCCTCTACTCTCCTCTTCTCTTCCCTTCTCCTCTTCTCTTCCATGGTTCATACTCTGCTCAGTTACAATATGGAGGTGTGTCTACAGTACTAGTACTTTGGCATTTCAGGACTTTGTTTTGTGGCCATTAGCCTAGCGGTTAAAAATGTTGGGCCAAAAACTGAAAGGTCGCTGGTTCGAATCCCCAAGCTGAGTAGGTGAAAAATGTGCCCTTCAGCAAGTGTGGTGGAAATTCTAACCAAGTGAGAGAAACTTTGTCATTTCTTCAAACAATCATCTTTATTTTATATTGATTAATTATTGCAATAATGATCTGGTCGACCGCACTCTCTGAAGTGTGTGTTGCCGAGAGCTTAACCTTACAGACAATGCAGAGTTCTTATATAGTAGATCAATAAATGCTTAGTCATGGCTGGCTCCACCCCTCCCATGCAGATTGGGGGGCATCACAAGCCACCCCGAGTTCATCTTGTGGTGCCGTTTTAACCCCACCCCATCCACCTCATCTTGGTTTCCCAGATGCAAGGATGATTAGGAACAATAAGGGTTTTGTTCTACTCCTCCAGGCCATCTCTATCTCGGTTACACCCACCACATCTTGTCTATGGAATGCAGGCTGTAACTCAATTGTCAACTCAAACTATCTCTAGTGACCATACGCCTAGATTAGCTGCAGGGAGCTAGAGTGGAGACCATAAAAACACAGCATTAGATGAACAGAAATGTCTTACTATTTGTTAAGTATTAATTGTTAACTATTAATATCAAACAAATCAGGTAAATAGCAAATTTTTCTCTCACACAAGGCACTTAATCCTAATTGCTCCTGTAAATCGCTCTGGATAAGAGTGTCTGCTAAATGACTAAAATGTAAATGTTAAAGGCACATTCAGTAATACTGCCTTGCTGGAACACTCTGTAAATGAGCTATATTTATTTCTTAAACGTATTCTTTTTCTCTCCGTGACAGCTGTATTCAACCCTGTATTCTCATCACTTAAACTTGATTTTGTAAAAGTGGAGATGTTACATTTACCATGGTGGTAACGACTCATCGTTTTCTCATCCAAGCTTTCAACTCATAATACTGCTTCTCCCAGCTCCCAGATAACACACAAGCCTCCCTGCTGAAAAAAACAGCATAGACCAGCATAGTCTGGTGACCAGCCTTTGTTGTGTTTTCACTGGTGACTGACCAGTCTTCGCAGTGTTTTTTTATTTACATGAAGCCATCTTTCGTTGTGTTTTCGCTAGTGACTAGCCGCCTTTGTGTTTTCGCTGGTGACCAGCCTTCGCTGTGTTTTCGCTGGTGACCAGTCTTCGCTGTGTTTTTGACACGTGACCAGCACACCAGCATATGGTGCTCACCCGCAAAACCAGTATCAAGTCACATTATGTTGGCTTGCAAAGTGATGTATAATTCCAATTTAAACTCTTATTGCAATCCAGCGTCGGGCTTCTATGTGGCACCCAAAAGGGTTCACCTATGGTTGTGACTAGATGGAGTACAGCCAGGACTGGAAGTGATTTTTTTGTAGCAGGTTAGGAGAGCATTTTACCTAACTGTAACCCTTTTCCTAACCTTAACCTAATTATCCTAACCTGCTACATTAATTATCCTAATCTGCAGCGTAAGTTCTCCTAACCTGCTACAAATAAGTCATAGGGACAAATGACATTAATAACTTGCCAGTAACAGATTACATTCATATTCTGAAACTCACTTAGATAATACCTTTGATGATACAGTGGTATTAAAACATGGTTATAACATCTAACGAAAAGACAGAAATGCCAATTTGGGCAGTGTTGCGGTCTATATTCAGAACCACATTCCTGTAAAGCTAAGAGAGGATCTCATGTTAAATACTTTTTAAATAATATGGCTACAGGTTTATCTCCCTCACCTAAAGCCCATTCTTGTGTGGAAACTGCTATAGACCACCAAATGCTAACAGTCAGTATCTGGATAATATGTGTGAAATACTCAATAATGTATGTGATATCAACAGAGATGTATATTTTTTGGGGTGATTTAAACATTGACTGGCTTTCATAAAGCTACCCACTCAATAAAAAGCTTAAAACTGTAAACAGTGCCTGCAACCTGGTTGAGGTTATCAGTCAACCTACCAGGGTAGTTACAAACAGCACAGGAATGAAATCTTCAACATGTTTTTATCACATCTTAACTAATCCTGCAGAAATGTGCTTGAAAGCAGTATCCAGATCCATCTGATGTAGTGATCACAATATAGTAGCCATATCTAGGAAAACCAATGTTCCAAAGGCTGGGCCTGATATAGTGTATAAGAGGTCATACAATAAGCTTTGTAATGATTCCTATGTTATTGATGTAAAGAATATTTGTTGGTCCGTGGTGTGTAATGAGGAGCAAACAGACGCTGCACTTGAGACATTTATGAAATTGCTTATCCCAGTTACTAATAAGCATGCACACATTTAAAAAATTACTGCACAAACTGTTAAATCCCCATGGATTGATGAGGAATTAAAAAAATGTATGGTTGAGAGGGATGAGGCAAAAGGAATGGCAAAGTCTGCTGCAAATCATGTGACTGAGAAATAATGTGACTGAACTGAATAAAAAGAAGAAGCAGCTACTTTATGAAACAAAGATAAATGACATAAAGAATGATCGTAAAAAGCTTTGGAACATCTTTAAATAACATTTTGGGAAAAAATGGCAAACTCACCTCCGTCATTCATTGAATCGGATGGCTCATTCATCACAAAATCGACTGATATTGCCGATACTACTTTAATATTTTTTTCATTGGCAAGATTAGCAAACTTAGGCATGACATGCCAGCAACAAACACTGATACTACACATCCAAGTAGTGTATATCTGACCAAATTATGAAAGACAAGCAAAGTCCTTTTGAATTCCCTAAAGTGAGTGTGGAAGATGTGAAAAAGTATTGTTGTCTATCAACAATGACACGCCACCAGGGTCTGACAAGTTGGATGGAAAGTCACTGAGGATAATGGCGGATGATATTGCCACTCCTATTTGCCATATCTTCAATTTAAGCCTACTAGAAAGTGTGTCCAGGAGGGAAGCAAAAGTTATTCTGCAACCTAAGAATAGTAAAGCCTCCTTTACTGGCTCAAATAGCTGACCAATCAGCCTGTTACCAACCTTCAGTAAAGTTTTTGGAAAAAATTATATTTGACCAGATACAATGCTATTTTGCAGTAAACAAATTGACAACAGACTTTCAGCACACGTATAGGGAAGGACATTCAACAAGCACAGCATTTACACAAATGCTTTTGACATTATCGATCATAGACTGCTGCTGGAAAAACATATATGTTATGGTATTACATCCCCTGCTATATTGTGGATAAAGTGTTACCTGTCTAACAGAACACAGAGGGTATTCTTTAATGGAAGCCTCTGCAACATAATCCAGGTAGAATCAGGAACTACTTTTAAAAAGCTTGACTAACGACATGTAAAGCCAGTGTGTCTATGTTTGCGGATGACTCACCACTATACATGTCAGCTACTACAGCGACTGAAATGACTGCAACACTTAACAAAGAGCTGCAGTTAGTTTCAGAATGGGTGGCAAGGAATAAGTTAGTCCTAAATATTTCAAAAACTAAAATACTTTACTAAACCCTAAACCTCAACTAAATCTTGTAATAAATAATGTGGAAATTGAGCACGTTGAGGTGACTAAACTGCTTGGAGTAACCCTGGATTGTAAAACTGTCATGGTCAAAACATATTGGTACAACAGTACCAAAGATGGGGAGAAGTCTGTCCATAATAAAGCAATGCCTTACCTTCTTAACAGCACTATCAACAAGGCAGGTCCTCCCAGCTCTAGTTTTGTCGCACCTGGACTACTGTTCAGTCGTGTGGTCAGGTGCCACAAATAGGGATTTAAGAAAATTCTAATTGGCTGAGAACAAAGCAGCACGTCTGGCCCTTGGATGTACACAGAGAGATAACATCAATCTCTCCTGGCTCAAAGTGGAGGAGAGATTGACTACATCACTACTTGTATTTGTGAGAGAAATTGACATGTTGAAAGCACCGAGCTGTCTTTTTAAATGGCTAGCACAAAGCTCGGACAGCCATGCATACCCAATAGACATGCCACCAGAGGTCTCTTCACAGTCCCAAGTCCAGAACAGACTATGGGAGGTACACAGTACTACATAGAGCCATGACTACATGGAACTCTATTCTACATCAGGTAACTGATGCAAGTAGTAGAATCTGATTTTAAAAAACACAAAAATATACCTTATGGAATAGCGGGGACTGTGAAGAAACACAAACATAGGCAGACACATGCATACACACACATGATAACATGTGCACTATACACACACATACCAATGGGTTTTGAGCTGTAGATATGTGGTAGTGGAATAGGAGCCTGAGGACACACACTTAGTGTGTTGTGAAATTGGTTATGAATGTATTGTAAAATTCTATAACTGCCTTAATTTTGCAGGACCGCAAGAAGAGTAGCTGCTGCCTTGGCAGCTAATGGGGATCCATAATAAATACAAATAAATACATATACAAATGACACATCTCTGTAACCAGAGGGTTATTCATGACAAGGTTCTATGTAGAATCCAAAAGGGTTCCCCTACAGTGACAAAACGAAGAACCCACAAGGGTTCCTTGTGAGAGGGTTCTAAAAAATCAAAAGGTTCTACGTGGCACCCAAAACGCTTCCCCCAATTGGACAAATTACAGAATGTCTATTGGTTCTAATCTTTTAAAAATGTTTATCATACCCACGGATCCAGTGGTGTAGCAGGAAATTCAGGTCGCTGGCAACTGAGAGGTTGTGAGGTTGACTCTCAAGTAATCCGAATTTTGCTGGTCTGCAAAACTATACCTATTATTATCATATATCCCAGCATGCCCCATTTCAGTAATGTTTGGGGGAATTGTTTTGTTTTTGCATGTGCATTGATTGATTCATTAATCAATAAATGTATGTCATGCTACAGAGATAAATAACATAGATGTTTGTGGGGGATTCTGTTTGACGGACTTATTGCACCTGTTACTGAAACGGTTGTTCCAGTAATATTATTTGTTCATCTTTCTAAGGGACAGTTTGTAATTTACTTGGGGATAGTTTGTAATATACTTGGGTGAGGGGTGGGTTCAAAATAGGAAATGGTTGTTCATCTTTTTTATTTCTTTTTTATTTAGGGAGATTTGTGTGATTTTTGGGGGGTGGCATAGGGGAGGTTAGTTCTTTTTTTCCCTGGTTTACATTCCTCCATGTAATATATCATTTCTTCCAAATAGCTACATTTACTCATCTGCTTGCATTCGCCTCCCCTATCAAGGTGTTTTGGTATTCCCCTTATGCACTACACTTTCTGCCCTCTTAGTATACAGTCAACTCTATACTGCCCTCTATACATAGTGACCATAGTAGTAGGTGGATCGTTTGTCCAGATCTGCAATAGGTTAAGTAGCAATCATAGCACACACAAAATCAATCACTACACTAAATCAATCCACAAGAACATTGCGCATGAAAGAACAGTCTACACGTGTGACACACAGCTCAAAAAGCTCTCCTATTGATTTTGTTCAGGCCGTACACATTATATTTAACGCATAACGGATTACTTCTTCATAGTTCTCAAAATAGGAAAAAAATACAATTGTGATTAATTTAATTCATATGAATCTATAATTTTTAAACAATTATTTTTTACTTACTATGATGTGCTTCACCATTGTAGTAGTTGGGGTTTGGTTAAATCGTGGTGAATCAAATCATGGGAATCAAAATAATCATGTCTGAATTGCAAACAGTAAAAGGAACCAATTTAGCTATAGTCTTCCTTTCGAATTGTGTCGCTGCAAAACAAATTTTGTAGATATTTAAAGTTGATTTGATCAGTCAATTTGGACAGTCAATTTATGGGACATTGCAACTCAATAGATGCTAAATGGTCACGGGCTTTTAACTATATATACTCTATAACTTTCATTTTAATTCAATGAAAAGGCCTCCATCTTTGCAATCAACAGTAGCCTATGCCAAGGCTCCTCTGCTCTCTCTCTCCTCAGCAGCAGTTTGGCTGGCTACAATTTCATCTATCTGCTTTTATTTATTTTATTGCCAAAAGCCGTCAATTACAGGCTTGCAGAAACCCTGCTACCAAGACTAGCCTACAACACAATGCAATGAATATTGAATTATTGTTTTCAAGTGAAAATGTCATTTGAATAATGGCTGAAAAGCCCTGTAATTTGAATGTTTAATTCCATTCATTCCATTTGGATCCATTGTGGGTCTACTCTTGACAGATTATAAGGTCTAGAGAAGGCGCAGTAGATGACATTCTGTTTGTATCTTTACTTCTGATACTGATGCGCTGTCTGTTGCCGATCATCATTCTCCCAAGTCATCCTGTGTGACCATGTGGCCACAGGCCTATGCTCCCAGCAGTCTCAGTTATTCAGGAAAGCTTAATGTGTGTTCAGCCTCCTTTCCAATCGGAGCGGCTATTCCTCGACCTCTAACCTAACGCTTCAATATAGCCTAAATATTTGTAATTAAACTTTTTAAATGTATCACCTTTTATGTGTGACAAAGACACAACCAGTCACAATGTTTTAATCTGATTAGGCTACTTTAAAAGTATCCTGTAGGCTACATGCTCATGTTCATCCACTCCACTCTAAATAACTCCAGCATTCAAACTGCTCACCGGCCGTCCAAGCCAAACCTTCGATAATGAGTAGGGAGGGATGTATTTTCTGTTTGTCGAGATTTACATATATTATTTGATTGTGGTGTTGAAAACACAAACCATGATGAAGCACTTGAAGTCGGTAATCGGTATGCAGTTATCCGTTGCTTATTGGTTGTGTGTGGTACATTGGCACAGAAACCTGTTGATGGAAAATTCATTACATGTATTTTAGCATCAACATTTTGGAAATCTGATTTCCCCCTAGCTGATCATTGTCTGCGGCCGGCTCTGATCGTAGTGTAATGAGACAGGCAGAGAGAGTGAGCTCGTCCTAGGTGGTTGGCGAATCCTCTACCTTCTGGTCTACTGTGCCACAAAACCATGCTATAGTGGTAAAATTGATATCCACACAAACACAGGGTTGCTACAGTTATTATTTGTTAATCATTTTTTTTTACAGTACAAGGGGAGGGTCATGTGAATGCATTGTTGGACCCCTAACCCCCCCTCCAATATGAATGCAGATTGTGGGAATCCACTCTGGCTGGATTCCAATAGGAATTAAACTTCACTTTGCAAGACAGCATTATGTCACTTGATGCTGCTTTTGCTTTAGCTTATGCTGTTCACCAGCAAAACTATAACAGAAGCTGATGACCGGTGAAATCACAGTGAAGGCTGGTCAACAGCAAACACAACGAAGGCTGGTCTGCTAGCATAACCAACTAGACCATGCTGGTGGGCCAGCAGAACCAGCTAGACAATACTGGTCAGACCAGCTTGACCAGCATCTGCCCAGCATAGACCAGCTTGAAATGTATGCTGTTTTTTTCAGCAGGGCTCTCAGCGATCAAATTTAAAAAGACAGAAAATTCCTCAATTTCTTCTTCCTCTGAGAGATCTCTCTCTCCTCTGCCTCTCTCCACCCCCTCTCTCTCTCCCTCACTGTTTCTCTTTGTTTCTCTCTCTCTCTCTTCCACTCGCTCTGTCTCTCAATTTCAGTTTCAATTTCAATTTAAGGGCTTTATTGGCATGGGAAATATATGTATTCATTGCCAAAGCAAGCGAACTAGATAATAAACAAAAGTGAAATAAACAATCAAAATTAACAGTAAACATTACACCAACAAAAATTCCAAAATAATAAAGCAGTTACAAATGTACAAAAGGGAAAATAAATAAACATAAATTTCTCTTTCTCTCTGTTTTCTCTCTACCGCCCAATCTCTCTCCCGGTGTGATGTGTTTCCTCTTTCTCCTCCTCTCCTTTCAGGTATCAGGGGCTGAGTGGGGTGATCGATCTGTGTGTGTGTGTGTGTGTGTGTGTGTGTGTGTGTGTGTGTGTGTGTGTGTGTGTGTGTGTGTGTGTGTGTGTGTGTGTGTGTGTGTGTGTGTGTGTGTGTGCGTTGTCTCGACTCAGTAGGAGTTGCTCTCTAATTGAATCCAGCGTCTACTGCGGAGGCTGTTCTCTCTCTTCTTTCTTCCTTTTTTCCCTCCATCCTTTCATTCTTCTTTTTACATTCGCCTCTGCTTTTTCCCTCCACCAGCAACAATACAACAACAATGGTTGCTTAAGTTGTAATGAATGTCTGAACCACGCAAGCTTTGTTTACTCATTTGTGACTGTCAGACAGCTGTTGTTTCATTCTGTTTCCCTGCAAGCTTCTGTGTCCTTAGGCCCTCTTCCTGTTTTTGGAAGCCATCTTGAAATCTATCGTTCACAATGTAACGTTTTTGTTAACGCTGTATTTAGTGTGGGGGCTGAGGTGCAGGGTTGAACAAATGTCATGTATTGTGTCAAATATCTTGGTATTGTCAGGGTCTTTACACTTAGAATGCAATGCTTCTTGCTGGGAAGTCACTTGTCTGGAGAGTAAACATTTTTAAGAATGGGAATGAGAGAGAGAGAGATAATGAGTTAGAGTGAAAAATAAAAGGAATTAGAGAAAGAAAATGAGAAACAAAGGAAAGAAAAATATTAGAAAAGAAGTGAGAGAAAGAAAGACAGGATTCTTGGAGATAAAGAAGTCAGAGAAAGACCTCAAACTTCCCAACACTAGCCATTCTTCTCAGTGTGAAGACTCCCGGTCTTTCTAGACCAGCTTTAAAGGGCGACTGAACTTCCTGATCTGGCCAAAAGTTACGTCAATGCTCATTAAGAATCGCTAACTGCCATTACTGAAGGCAAACAAGAGTGGTCTTCCCTGTGGCTCAGTTGGTAGAGCATGGTGTTTGCGACGCCAGCATGGTGTGTGCAACGCCAGGGTTGTGGGTTCGATTCCCACGGCAGGCAGTACAATAAAAAATGTATACATTCACTACTGTAAGTTACTAAAATGTAAATGTCTTGGGCTGGTCTTTGCCACTGCCAAAACACACCCATCTGTCACAAGCTGGCCTGCAGCTGTTTCCCACACTTAATCACAACAAACAAACCTCTTGCAGGTTGAGTTCAATAACTACAGGCAGATGTGTGGTGAGATGCCTGAGGAAGCTTGGAATAGCTCAGTAGCCTACAGCAGTATTTCCCAACTCCAGTCCTCAAGTACCCCCAACAGTACAGATTTTTGTTGTAGCCCCGGACAAGCACACCTAGGTGCTTGGAGAGGAACTTAGAGTGGTCTTCTAGTGCGATATAGAAGACGCGCACACCACCCACCACTTCTGAGTATATTACTCGCTAATGTTCAGTCTCTGGATAATAAAGTTGACGAGCTCAGAGCGAGGATTTCTTTCCAGAGAGACATCACGGACACATGGCTCTCTCGGGATATACTGTCTGCGTCGGTCCAGCCAGTTTTCTCAAGCCAGCCAGTGTTCTCAATTCATCGCACAGTCTGGAATAAATATCTCTCTGGAAAGAATGGCGGGGGTGTATGTTTCATGATTAACGACTCATGGTGTGATTGTGATAACATACAGGATCTCAAGTCCTTTTGTTCACCCGACCTAGAATACCTCACAATCAAATGCTGACTGTATTATCTCCCAAGAGAATTCTCTTTGGTTATAGTCACAGCCATATATATCTCCCCTCAAGCCGATACCACGATGGCCCTCAAAGAACTTCACTGGACTTCATGCAAAACACATTTATTGTAGCTGGGGATTTTAACAAAGCAAATTTGAGAAAAAGGCTGCCGAAGTTCTCTCAACACATTGACTGTAGTACTCGCGCTGCTAAAACACTCGACCACTGCTACTCCAACTTCCAGGATGCCTACAAGGCCCTCCCCCACCCTCCTTTTATAAAATCTGACCCGACTCCATTTTTCTCCTCCCTTCCTATAAGCAGAAACTCATATAGGAAGTACCCGTACTAAGGACTATTCAATGCTAGTCTGACCAATCAGAATCCACGCTTCAAGATTGTTTTGATCACGTGGACTGGGATGTGTTCCGGGTAGCCTCCAATAATAACATTCACGAATATACTGATAAGGTGACTGAGTTTATCAGGACGTGTATAGGAAATGTTATACTCACTGTAACTATTAAAACCTACTCAAACCAGAAACCGTGGATAGATGGCAGCATTCGCGCAAAACTGAAAGCGTGAATAACAGCATTTAACCAATGGAAGGTGACTGGGAATATGGCAGAATACAAACAGTGTAGTTATTCCCTCCACGGCAATCAAACAGGCAAAACGTCAGTATAGAGACAAAGTGGAGTCGCAATTCAACGGCTCAGACATGAGACGTATGTGGCAGGGTCTACAGACAATCTTGGACTACAAAAGGCAAACCAGCCACATCGTGGACACCGATGTCTTGCTACCGGACAAGCTAAACACCTTCTTTACCCGCTTTGAGGATAACACAGTGCCAACGATGCGGCCCGTTACCAAGGACTGTGGGCTCTCTTCCTCTGTGGCTGACGTGAGAAAGACATTTAAGCGTGCTAACCCTCGTAAGGCTGCCGGCCCAGACAGCATCCATAGCCGCGTCCTCAGAGCATGCGCAGACCAGCTGGCTGGTGTGTTTACAGACATATTCAATCTCTCCCTATCCCAGTCTGCTTCAAGATGGCCACCATTGTTCCTGTACCCAAAAAGCAAAGGTAACTGAACTAAATGACTATCGCCCCGTAGCACTCACTTATGTCATCAGGAAGTGCTTTGAGAGACTAATCAAGGATCATATCACCTCTACCTTACCTGTCACCCTAGACCCACTTCAATTTGCTTTCCGCCCCAATACATCCACAGACGATGCAATCGCCACTGAAATGCACATTGCCCTATCTGGACAAGAGGAATACCTATGTAAGAATGCTGTTGACTATAGCTCAGCATTCAACACCATAGTACCCTCCAAGCTCATCATTAAGCTTGAGGCCCTGGGTCTGAATCCCGCCCTGTGCAGCTGGGTTCTGGACTTCCTGACGGGCCGCCCCCAGGTGGTGAAGGTAGGTAACAACACCTCCACTTTGCTGATCCTCAACACTGGGGCCCCACGAGGGTGCGTGCTCAGCCCCCTCCTGTACTCCCTGTTGACCCATGACTGGGTGGCCATGCATGCCTCCAACTCAATCATCAAGTTTGCAGACGACACAACAGTAGTAGGCTTGATTACCAACAATGACGAGACAGCCTACAGGGAGGAGGTGAGGGCTCTGGGAGTGTGGTGACAGGAAAATAACCTCTCACTCAACGTCAACAAAAAAAGGAGATGATCATGGACTTTAGGAAACAGCAGAGGGACCACAGTGGAGAAGGTGGAAGCTTCAAGTTCCTTGGTGTACACATCACTGACAAACTGAAATGGTCCACCCACACATACAGTGTGGTGAAGACGGCACAACAGCGCCTTTTCAACGTCAGGAGGTTGAAAAAGTTTGTCTTGGTAACTAAAACCCTCACAAACTTTTACAGATGCACAATTGCCACTTTAATTGCCACTTTAATTGTCACTTTAATAATGATTACATATTATGCATTACTCATCTCTTATGTATATACTGTATTCTATTCTATTCTACTGTATCTTAGTCTATGCCGCTCTGATGTTGATGACATTACTCGTCCATATATTTAAATCAAATCAAATCAAATTTAATTTGTCACATGTGCCGAATACAACAGGTGTATACCTTACAGTTAAATGCTTACTTACAAGCCCTTAACCAACGATGCAGTTTTAAGAAAATACTCAAAAAAATGTAATTAAGAAAAAAGTAAGAGATAAGTAAAACAAATAATTAAAGAGCAGCAGTGAATAGCAATAGCGAGGCTACATACAGGGGGAACCGGTACAGATGTATTCTTAATTATATTCCTTTACTTAGATTTGTGTGTATTGGGTATATGTTGTGAAATTGTTAGATATTACTTGTTAGATATTACTGCACTGTCGTAGCTAGAAACACAAGCATTTCGCTACACCCGCAATAACATGCTAAACACGTGTTTGAGACCAATACAATTTGATTTGAATTGAGTGTAATTGAACATGTCAACTAATCATGATGTCCTCAATGATTTAAATCAGGTGAGTTTGTTCATGGCTAAAACAAAATTGAGCTGTGCACCAAACCCTTTGGTTTTGCCCAAATTCCCTGTCCGATTGTGACGAGGCATGGAGAATCCTCTGAGTTGTATATTCATAGCGTCAGTCAGCAAAATCTCTGTAAAGCATAGATTATTCGTTTTTCAAGTCTCATTGATAAGAAACTTGAGAACAGAGCTCGTCCATCTCATACTCAAGTGACTGGACATTTGTCCGGTGTAAAGAAGGGAACAGCTGAGTCGGAGTTGAAGTTGAAATCGAGGTTAGTAACTCTTGATCTGATGTCCACAATAGTATGAACTTTATGTACAAAAAAAGTACAAATGAACACCAAAAAAATTCATTCAGTAGCAAAGTCGACCATGTCGCTAGACGGTCGCTTGTCGCTCGACGAGCACTAGTGCTCTAACCCCATGGTGTGACACTCATAATGAGGATTATTGCCACTTTCAAGTCCTTGTCGGAACTAGGAAACTCATCTCCAACTTGCTAACTGGTTGTAGTTTTACACCTGCCGCAGGAATCTGACCCATTCCCTGTTGATTCTTCCATGCTGCTGTCACCCAGCTTCAGCCACGCAGGGTGAGGTGACCAGGCCGATGGGATGTGACCAAGCTGATTTACCTAAATTGGTCCCTGGTGACTCGGTTAAACGGGGATTAATCATAGCTCAGTGATCTATTTCAATGGATGGATTAATCACGGCTCAGTGATAAATTGTAATGGCTGGAGCAACCTGGATGGGTTTGAAAGGATTATTTAGGGATCATGGATAGCACGGTCAAATATGGGTGATATTTTAAAATGGCACCCTATTACCTTTATAGTTCCCAAAAGACAATATAGGGCTCTCAAACTCAACTCTTGACCTCAACCGGTTCCACTGCATTTTTTCATTGTTCCCCTCTAATCAGGGACTGATTTAGACCTGGGACACCAGGTGTGTGCAATTAATTGTCAGGTAGAACAGAAAACAAGCAGGCTCCGGACCTTGTAGGGTAAGAGTTGAGTACCTCTGATGTAGGGAATAGAGTGCTATTTGGGATGCAAGCGTAGTCTGGTTGAACTAGCTAGCTTGAGAGTTGAGTATGGATACTGAGAATAGAGTGACTGAGAAGCTGGTTGAATGGCTTGTCCTGTTCTCTCTTAACCGCTAGTCTATCTGCTGCTGTTGGAGAAAGAGCTCCTAACCAGGCCAGTTATGAGGCAGTAAGTCCTCTATTGATTAGCTGTCTGCATCACTGCCCCAGCTGCTTGGTTTTCTCAAATACCATAGTTGTGGCCCAAATGACACCCTATTCCCTTTATAGTGCAGTTCTTTTGACAGTTCTTTTGACAAGACATCTCTCTCTCTCTCTTCTCTCGCTCTCTCGTCAAATGTACTGCACTAGAAAGAAAATAGGGTGCCATTTGTGACGCTCCTCAACACTTACTCTCTGCACTCCCTAGTATTACAGCACCTAGGTGGGAGTGTCCTACCGTCAACTTCCTCCTAGTTCCTGTCTTCTATCACACTCCACGGAAAAGACACACACTTTAGGAGTCAACACACACACCAACCACTGCTGCTGCTTTCCAACAACTAATTAGCCACACTGGATAGACAAAGTGTAGTTCCAAAACTGTTAGGCAGAAGCCCTTGAGAAACCTTTGAAAAATTAAGGTTATAAAATATACGTTTACAGTAATAATGAATATGGCCGTGTGTAGTGGACTCCCTTGGATTTAATAGAGTTCATGCAGTAATCTATGTATTCAATAACACCAATCAATAGCCATATGTTTAAGCTACACACTGTACCCTACATATCATTGATTACAGTAACTGTCAAGCTAAATAATGCAATATGATGTTTCTGGAGAGCTATTGTGGGGAATTACATATAAAACGTGCTAGTCAGTGAAGGATCATTACAGAACACACATCCCAATCAACCCTTCCTCAGACACAGACACACAGAAAGACAGAATAGGTAGAGAAGGCTAGAGTCCAGCTGGCCCAGTCTACTCCAGCCCTGCCCTGCCTATCAAGTCCATGTCTGTGTGTGTGTGTGTTGGGGGGGTTCTCTGTGTGTGTGCTTGTGTTGTGTGTGTGTGTGAGTGAGTGAGTGTGTGTGTCAGTCCAGTCCAGTCCAGTCTGGCCCAGTAGCTTTGTGTTCAGGTCTGGTATATGGGTCGGGTAGCGCCCTGTGGGTCTGTGCCAGGACAGGAGAGACTGATCAAAGGACCTAGCACCCCACGACCCTGAGACGGAAACAACTTTAATCTCGGCTGGCATGAAAAATGAGGGGCAAAAGGGGTGAAAAAGGGAGGAGAGAGGAACAGAACTGTTATTCTGGGCTGTGGTCTGTCTGTCTACATGTCTGTCAGTCTGTCTGTCCGTCTGATTCAGTTTCAGATAAGCTTTATTAGCATATATAATGAGACCATTGTTGCTGAAGTGAAGTGAGAAAATGATATCAACAATAACAGTAAAGAATTTATAATAGTAACATTTTCCAACTTTTGTTTTGTTACAGCCTGAATTTAAAATTGATTAAAATTAGATTTTTGTCACTGGCCTACACACAATACCCCATAATGTCAAAGTGGAATCATGTTTTTACACATTTTTACAAATTATTAAACATTAAACATTTCTTGAGTCAATACGTATTCATCCCTATGGCAAGCCTAAATAAGTTCAGGAGTAAAAATGTGCTTAACAAGTCACATAGTAAATGGACTCACTCTGTGTGCAATAATAGTGTTCAACATGATTTGTTAATGACTACCTCATCTCTGTATCCCACACATACAGTGATCTGTAAGGTCACTCAGTCAAGCAGTGAATTTCAAACACAGATTCAACCACAAAGACCAGGGAGTTTTTCCAATGCCTAGCAAAAAGGGCACCTATTGGAAAATGGGTAAAACAAGAAGACATTGAACACCCCTATGAGCAGGGTGAAGTTATTAATTACACTTTGGATGGTGTATCAATACACCCAGTTACTACAAAGATACAGGCGTCCTTCCTAACTCAGTTGCCGGAGAGGAAGGAAACTGTTCAGGGATTTCACCATGAGGCCAATGGTGACTTTAAAACAGTTCCAGAGTTTAATGGATATTTTTTATTTAACCAGGCAAGTCAGTTAAGAACAAAGTCTTATTAACAATGACGGCCTACCCCGACCAAGCCCTAACGACGCTGGGCCAATTGTGCGCCGCCCTATGGGACTCTCAATCACAGCCGGTTGTGATACAGCTTGGAATCGAGCCAAGGTCTATAGTGACACCTCTATCACTGAGATGCAGTGCCTTAAACCACTGCGCCACTCAGGAGCCCATGACAGGAGAAAACTGAGGATTGATCAAAAGCATTGTAGTTACTTCATAATACTAACCTAATTGACAGATTGAAAAGAAGGAAGCCAGGGGTGGACTTGGAATTCAGCCCTGGCATTTTATCAACACCAGCCAACTCACCCCCCAGGTATTTCAGGTATTCAATTGAATGTCAAATATCAACATTTTTCTTCTTTGAAATGATTGTACCAAAACAGCACACACCTGTTTGTGAAAA
The DNA here is from genome assembly GCF_901001165.1 of Salmo trutta. Taxonomy (NCBI): domain Eukaryota; kingdom Metazoa; phylum Chordata; class Actinopteri; order Salmoniformes; family Salmonidae; genus Salmo; species Salmo trutta. Next base: position 52,428,771 of record NC_042974.1, on the reverse strand, counting down.
TCAACATATATCGCTCTAGAATTAACCAATGCAAATGTATTTGACAATAGGGGAAACATACACAAAATTGCACATTTGACCTAGATATGTGGATTTTCGTGTCTTCTTTCTTTTCTGACTGGCGAGTTTGTTTACATTATCATCTAATCAAACATCAAAATGTTCTATCCCAGGAAGGGGAACATATGCATACTGTAGTTGCCAGGTCAATGCATTTAATCCCCATCGATATATCATTGCCCCCCCTCTATTACGCTGCTGCTACTCTCTGTTATTATCTATGCATAGTCACTTTAATAACTCTACCTACATGTACATATTACCTCAATTACCTCGACTAACCGGTACCGCCTGTAAAAAGCCTAGCTATTGTTATTTTACTGCTGCTCTTTAATTATTTGTTACTTTTATTTCTTACTTTTTTTAGGTATTTGTCTTAACTGCATTGTTGGTTAAGGGCTTGTAACTAAGCATTTCACTGCTGTATTCGGCGCATGTGACAAATACAATTTGATTTGATTTGACATCAACTTTGATAAACATGTGGGCAGTGGCGTGCATTCATGGAGCCGAGGGAAGCTTGGCTTCCCCAAAAACAGTACTAAGAAAAAAACATGTTAATAATGTATCTTTCGTCTCTTTGTGTTTCATAATTTTCATACAATTTGCAAAAGGCTGAAATGTATATCACTGGAGAAAGCATCCAAGCGAGTGAAACAGCAGCCCTCTGTCTCTGTATGTGTAGGCCATCTATCTGATGCTGTCTGGTGCAATAGAGTATGAATTTGTTGCCGCCCATGGCGTTGAATGCAAAGGAAGCCAGCGAGCATTTGGCCTCCCTTGATAAAAAAATATAAAAAATAATAGCCAATCAGCGTCGAGCTAAACTGAGTGAGCTCATCTGTGAATGGTCCTGGCACACCATAAAAAATGTCAAGGGAAGCCAATTGGATTTGTCTCTCCTCCAATCACATTGCATCGAGAGCATACGTCATTGACATAATCTTGTTGTGCATATCATTGTGTTGTTTTCCTCCGGTGGCTAGCTAGCTAGCTAAAATTGTCCCTTTCCTAAATTAGCCATGGATGGAGATAGGGATATGGAGTTGTGGTTTTACTTAATTCTTCGTACTGGCCAATGATTATAATGCAGATTCTGATCTAACCATACATTCATACATTGTGCCCCTGGCCTGAGAGGATGGAAGTTCAATATGTAGCTAGATGTAGAAGGCTAATGTTAACTAGTTAACGTTGCCCATGAAAGGAAGTTAGACTAGCGAGCAAGCATTTTAGCCAGGTAGCCTAGGACAACAAAACATAAAAGTGTGTACTGTATGACAGAGTAATAGACCATTTCATTTAGGGTGAGTCAACATGTTTTTTCTACTTCCACGAACGCGCATGCACACACGCACACGCACACACAGAACCATGGAAAGCCACAACATATTTAGCCTACGTTGATTGGACTAAATCGTTTTTGGTATCTTTAAGTTGTCACTGTATTAGACTAGACATCGGTGATTTGATGATGTTGAAATGGTGCTGAAATAGTGGAAGCAGCTCCTGTTTTCTTTGTGACTTGTGGTAACTTTCCGTGGTTATAAATCCGTATTTGTTTAGTGGTTCGAAAAATGTCAGAAACTTGAAATTGCTTCACCATACTGTAGGTCATATAACTGTTTGGTACATGCAATATGATTTGTGGACTTTTGTGATGAAACAAAGCTGTGGTTGAATTTATTCTGCCACTGTGTCTTATTATTGTCTCGGCCTTAGGCTTATATACAGGGGTGTAACTTTCACTGGGGATGGGTGGGACATGCCTGAACTTGCATTTTTGTTCCCCCCCCCCAAAACGAGGCAACGGTGTGCTTTAGGGCCATGTGGACACCTCCGAGTGGTCGGGTAGGCTGTTTGTAGTGTTTATCCGACTGTCTATATATCATGGTCGCAAGGCATATGAACTAACAGATTATTGTGCAAACAAGCTTCCCCAGTGACTTTACCCACGCACCGCTACTTCCCCAGTGACTTTACCCCCGCACCGCTACTTCCCCAGTGACTTTACCCACGCACCGCTACTTCCCCAGTGACTTTACCCACGCACCGCTACTTCCCCAGTGACTTTACCCACGCACCGCTACTTCCCCAGTGACTTTACCCACGCACCGCTACTTCCCCAGTGACTTTACCCACGCACCGCTACTTCCCCAGTGACTTTACCCACGCACCGCTACTTCCCCAGTGACTTTACCCACGCACCGCTACTTCCCCAGTGACTTTACCCACGCACCGCTACTTCCCCAGTGACTTTACCCACGCACCGCTACTTCCCCAGTGACTTTACCCACGCACCGCTACTTCCCCATTGACTTTACCCACGCACCGCTACTTCCCCAGTGACTTTACCCACGCACCGCTACTTCCCCAGTGACTTTACCCACGCACCGCTACTTCCCATTGACTTTACCCACGCACCGCTACTTCCCCAGTGACTTTACCCACGCACCGCTACTTCCCCAGTGACTTTACCCACGCACCGCTACTTCCCCAGTGACTTTACCCACGCACCGCTACTTCCCCAGTGACTTTACCCACGTACCGCTACTTCCCCAGTGACTTTACCCACGCACCGCTACTTCCCCAGTGACTTTACCCCCGTACCGCTACTTCCCCAGTGACTTTACCCCCGCACCGCTACTTCCCCAGTGACTTTACCCACGCACCGCTACTTCCCCAGTGACTTTACCCCCGTACCGCTACTTCCCCAGTGACTTTACCCCCATGGTGTCTTGCGCAGGGAATCATATTTAAATTGTTTGTTTCTATTTTGAAAGCAAATCGGCGAAGAAAACATTTTTAACAATTAGATTATCTACTCAAATACAGCTAAATTATGGCATAGAGAGTAATATTCTCAGGTGGGCATGGCTTGAGCCTTGCTACTGTCTGCCTGTCTGGTTAAGCCTAATACGTTTTAAAAGCCAAGCTTCTACGTTTATAGGCACCCTTTCCGTTTATTACGATCCATGATCTTGACTGGCAAAATAATGACGGAGACGAAGCAGGTCTCTTTGCTGATGCCGAGTTTGACTTTTAATGTGAGTTTGTGTGATCTTATCTCAGCCTATCAGAAAACCGGGCCGGCTCATGTCACCTTTGTCATTGTTTTATTTTTATTTAAATAAATATTTTACACTCCGAACAAAAATGGTCCAACCCATCTGGCATTTGTCAGAGTTGCCAGATGACCAATCTGCTACTGAAGGAAGCCGGAACAGAATAACAAATATTCCAAAACATGCATCATGTTTGCAACTGTAACGGTTGTCGTCTGGAAAGGACCAAAACGCAGCGGGTTGTATACTCATCTTCTTTTAATAGGCGAAAGAAGGAAAACCAAACAAACACATATACAAAAATAACAACAATGATGAACGATGAAAAAACAGTCTTGTCAGGCATAGACAGCTAAACAAGAAACAACCTCCCACAAATCACAAACACACCCTAATATATAGGACTCTGAATCAAAGGCAATTAGACAACCCCTGCCTTCAATTGAGAGTCCACACCCCAATTAACTACACATAGAAACAGACTAACTAGAAAGAACATAGAAATAGACTAACATATAGCAGTGACCAAAAAACCCGGAAATAATAAATCAAACACCCCACTACATAAACCATCACCCCGACACACATAAACAAAATACCCTCTGCCACGTCCTGACCAAACTACAATAGCAAATAATCTTATTACTGGTCAGGACGGGACATGCAACAAGGCACTAAAGTAATACTGCACAAAATTTGGCAAAACAATTAACTTTTTGTCCTGAATACAAAGTGTTTTGTTTGGGGAAAATCCAATACAACATTACTGACTACCACCCTCCATATTATTTATTGGCTGCATCATGTTTGGGGTATGCTTGTAGTCATTAAGAACTGGTGAGTTTTCAGGATGAAAAGAAGAGAAGGAATAGAGCTAAGCACAGGAAAAATCCTATAGGAAAACTGGTTCAGTCTGTTTAGGGTCCTGTTGGTTCCAGAGTTGGTGCATCGGTACCGCTTGCCATGCTGTAGCAGAGAGAACAGTGTGTGACTTGGGTGGCTGGAGTCTATGACAATTTTTAGGGCCTTCCTCTGACACTATCTGGTATAGAGGTCCTGGATGGCAGGAGAGCTCGGCCACAGTGATGTACTGGGCCATACGCATTACCCATTCGTAGCGCCTTGCGGTGATGCAGCCAGTCAAGATGCTCTGAATGGTGCAGCTGTGGACATTATTGAGGATCTGAGGGTGTAGCGTGTAGGATATTTCGGGGTTCCGGCAGTGCAGCAATATCTAACAAGTAATACTAACAATGTCACAACACATACCCAGTGTTAGATTTGGACCAAACATAACGCTTTGTATTCCGGCTGTAAAGTTAATTTCTTTACCACATTTTTTGCAGTTTTATTTTAGTGCCTTATTGCAAACAGGATGCATGTTTTGGAATATTTTTATTCTGTACAGGCTTCCTTATTTTCACTCTGTCAATTAGATTATTATTGTGAAGTAACTACAATGTTGTTGATCCATCCTCAGTTTTCTCCTGTCACAGCCATTAAACTCTGTAACTGTTCTAAAGTCAACATTGAGTTAGGAAGGGCGTATCTTTGTAGTGACTGGATGTATTGATACACCATCCAAAGTGTAATTAATAACTTCACCATGTTCAAAGGGATATTCAATGTCTACTTTATTTTATTTGTATCTACCAATAGGTGTCCTTCTTTGCGAGGCGTTGGAAAACCTCCCTGGTCTTTGTGGTTTAATCTGTGTTTGAAATGTACTGCTCAACTGAGGGACCTTACGGATAATTAATTAATTGTGGGGTACAGGATGAAGTAGTCATTCAAAAATCATGTTAAACATTATTATTTTATACAGTGAGTCCATGCAATTTATTTTGTGACTTGTTCAGCAAATCTTTACTCCTTAACTTATTTAGGTTTGACATTACAAAGGGGTTGTATACGTGTTAACTGAAGACTTTTCAGCTTTACATTTTTTATTAATTTGTAGAAATGTGTAGAAACATATTTCTACTTTAACATTATGAGGTTTTGTGTGTAGGCCATTGACACAAAATCTCAATGTAACCCATTGCATATGCAGGCTGTAGCAAACACTAAGAAAATACAATTTCTCAAGGTTTCTTTGGGAAGTGTGATAGTTCTATTTTGGACCATAAAGACTCAAAGAACACTTTGAGCCCTTAAATGGTTCTTTGCAGTTCGAAAAAGGGTTATTTTCTCTTTTAGTAATAATTCAAATGTAAGGGTGGCGGCTCATTCAAATATTTTGGGGCGTGGTTTGTGCACAGCTCTTTTTGTGCAACAGTGAGTGAGAGTGTCATTCCAGTTGATGTAATCTGTTGTGTTATGACATTCTATATGACCCGCCAGTTAAGGTGTCTTGTGAAAGACTCATGTGTGGCCTTGTGTCAATTGACAACCGTTGACTAATAGTGATTGGAAGCTTGACTCTTTTTATTGACTTGGATCTGTAGGGACAATTCAGGCTGAGGAGTAAGTTTCGCATATCCCCGTGTGCTACATTCACCCCTCAAACATATTAAACCGTGACCACAGCATTGATCTGTGGTATATCCAAGTCACTAGAGGACGTCACGCTGCTTGCTTAGCAAGTACCACTTCTTCCAGATTCAGCCCATACCTGGCATGAACTTGGGGCTTCTGCCTTGCTAGTGTAGCACATGAAGCCTGAAGCATCCCCACTTGCACCAGCGAAATAGCTAGCTTTTCGCGTGTTGCAGACTGTTAAGACGCTTCAGGAGGGCGGTCACGTGTGCTAGCAAGGCAGAGGTTCGAGCTCAAGAAAGGTATGGGCCGAATCTGGAGGAAGTAATACTAGCTAAGCAAGCAGCGTGACGTCCTTTACACCAGCGTTTCCCAAATTCGGTCCTGTGTCCCACCTTGGGTGCACGTTTTGGTTTTTGCCCTATCACTACACAGCTGATTCAAATAATCAAAGCTTGATGATGAGTGGGTTATTTCAGTCAGCTGTGTAGTGCTAGGACACAAATCTAATTGTGCACCAAGGGGTGGGGCCCCAGGACCGAGTTTGAGAAACCCTGCTTTACACGAGCACACGTGACCCCCTTCCCGAAATCTTACCAGCTGGTGCCACATGAAAAGCTAGCTATTCGCTGGCTCAAGCGGCGACACTTCAGGTTGAGGAGTAAGTTTCACACCTCTCCATAGGCTACACATACTTCCAGCAGTTCGCTACATCACTACAATGCTAAAAAAGTAGATAACTACTGATTTGAATTTAGTTCAACTACCACCAAGCTACTGCAAAATGTAGTTAAGTTACTAGTTAAACTACATGTAGTTCACTACTCGCCAACACCGGCCGCTGAGCCAGAGAAGCGCATATTAATCCTGCTGTAGTATTTATTGCAGCCAGCAGGTCAAACGGATGACAAAAATTAACGAGTCACTCTGAAATATTCATGATGACCTTCGAGTCAGTAAAAATAGTTTTAAAAAAACGAATCGTGCTCTTTTCTTCACTTGAATGTGTAGATGGAAAAGTCATAGTTCTGCACTGCAGGCGTTGTTTGGAATATTTTGTTGGACACATAAAATACTTTTAATGAATTCAAACAGAAATTTCTCAATGGGCACTTTTTCCCCAGTTACTGAAATTAGGATCATAGATGGGTCGCCATACTTCGGTCCCATACGTTAGTGTTGGGGTCAAAATGGAATTGCATGCGTGAGTTTGTGGGGTGGCAGGTAGCCTAGTGGTTAGGGCGTTGGACCAGTAACCGGAAGGTTGCTTGATCGAATCCCCGAGCTGACAAGGTCAAAATCTGTCGTTCTGCCCCTGAGCAAGGCAGTTAACCCACTGTTCCCCGGGCGCTGAAGACGGGGATGTCGATTAAGGCAGCCCCCCGCACCTCTCTGATTCAGAGGGGTTGGGTTAAATGCGGAAGACACATTTCAGTAGAATGCATTCAGTTGTACAACTGACTAGGTATCCCCATTCCTCATTCCAATGTGAGACTGTGTTTTCCATTGATCCTTCCCACTTCAGGACACAGGCCCTGATTGGTTGATAACAAGAGAGTGTCTGTCTGCTCCCCAGTTGCAGGATAGCCGAGAAAGAGCCTCTGTTTGATCCAAAATGACGTCTACCAGTCACTAGAGACACACTTTCTGTCCCTTCTCTCCTTACCTTACAGTTATTTAGGGTTGCCAAATGATGGGTAATTTTCCCAAAATTCCCAGGATTTACTCTTTATTTCATCCTGATTCCAGGAATCTTCCAACTGGGATTACTGGAAAACCTGAGAATTTGGGGAAAATACTGTAACTTGAATTTTGCAACCCTACTCACAGTTACTCTAAAGAATTGCCAATCATTCCCAATCTGTTGAGTTGCATATGTTCCTCTCCCAGGTGCCTGCACATGAATTAAGCCATATTTGTTTGTGATTGTTTATATATGATTTAACCAATATTTGGTATACTCTGAATAATTCCAAAGGAAAACAGAGAGACTTATATTTGCATGTATAATTTTGGCATATTTATGCTAATCTAATTGTTTGACAGTTGGCTGGCTTTGTAGTGCTTAGTCTCCATAAAAACAGGGAATGCCAGAAAACACATGCACGCTCACGCACACACATACACACACACACAAACGCAAATACACACACACACACACACTAAAGCTGTAATTTGCACTGTTTCAGGGGACTCCTCTGAAAGTGGCTGTAGACGTGAATGTTGCATTGGTTAAAACTATAGTCTCAGAAAACCAACCCTGGAGAATATAATAACCTTTCTCATGATCAAAGGTTCTACAAAAAAACACATGAAGAACCACAAAGGGTTATTTTTCCTGGTTAGCCATGTTATATTGTTGAAATTCCATAGGTGTTATTACTGTGTTTATTGACGAGTTGAATCAGGTGTGCTAAGTCTGGAACAGCTTGAGGTTCCTGAGGAGAGAATTGAGAACCACTGATTTACACAACAGTTCTCAATTGACACAAGGCCATTTTATTTGGTTATGCTCAAATCAATACAGAATTCCTATATCAATTAAGTTAAAATATCATTCGAAACGTTAAATAAAAAAGCAATCAAACGGAAAAGTCATCAAATCATAGCTAAAATAGGAAGATCAAATAAAATAGTCAAATGAAGGGGGAAATTAATCCAGCTCGCTCACTCCCTCACGAGGGGGGGGGGGTCAGAGGGAGTAATGGGCTGTGGGGCAACGGGGGTGGGCTAGGAAGGGCAGACGGTTTCTCAGAGGGAAAAAAACAAGCCCCGTTTCCCATACAGGTTGCAGGGGAGTGTGGAGGTACAGTTTGAGGCGGGATGGTTGTCTTTACAGATCTTACAGATGATGGCTGTGCAGGCTGCGGCCCTGCCCCAGTCCAGACGTGTCTTCGTCCATGACCCTCCTAGCCGTTGACTTGAGGGTGGCTAACCTGCTTAACCAAAGTTGTATCTCTTAGTCCTGGATGCACTTACTGTGAAGCTGTACTATAACTACCTTGGATTCTGTGTCGGAAAGGGGGTATTTTCTGATAAACAGTGTTGAATCTTTGCAATTTCTGAATTTTGACCAAAACTGTTCTAGAAACTGGGGGGTCTTGAAAATAGCTTCAAATGATTCCTGTGGCCCTGGGGGTTTCACCAGGTAGTTCAGGTCAGATGGCACAAAGCCAATACTTCTCTGGAGAACTGTCCTGCTGAATTCCAAGAGGGTCATGGTTTCTGGTCTGGTGGTGGTGGTTGTGGTTGTGGTTGTGACTGCCCGGTGGTTGGCGGCTCTGTTCTCGGTAGCCTTGTTGTTGGGGATTAGCTTCAGCCTCACCTCGTTGTAGCAGTGCATCGCTCCTGGGTTCATCCCGGTCATCTTGTTCAGGTGGGGGGTGGGGTGGTTTTGGTTCTGGTCTTGATGATGTCTGGTCTGGTCCTGCAGGGGGAGAAATCACAAACCTCAGAGTGAGCAGACATCTGGAAGCCTGTGACCCTAAGGTCAATGGAGGCACTCCCCTGTGTTCTGCTCACTCCAGGTCCAGGTTGGTGTCTTTGGTCCTTCCTCTGGTTTAGGTGGTGATGGTGTCTGCTCTGGTCTCTCCCTCTATTGATCTGCTCTGGGTGATTGGCGATCAGCTGGTCCTGGCATGGTCGGTGGTGGCCTGAGGAGGGCAGATGGAAAAAAATAAAGTCAGGGGAGGAGAGCTGCAGGCCAAGGGTAGAGGGAGTAAGGCTCACCTCGGCAGCACTCTACTCACATCAAAGCCTGCAGTCTGTCGTCTCCTCCTCAGGCAGCTGGTCCGGTGCTGGATGCTGGGGGGATCTGTGGACTGGGGCATCAGGTCGGGCTGCGGTCAAGCCACTGTTACCCCCCCGTCTTCCCCAGTCCTTTCGACGATTCCGGCTTTGTCCGCTGGACCAGAGACAGCGCCAACCGTGGTCAAGACACTTTTACCATTCCTGCCTCCTGGTCCGTCCAAAGAAAGGGATAGTAAGAGATGGGCACAAGCCCAGAAAATATCCACCACACAGACCTGTGCATAATGAGGAGAAACCAGAATCATAGGGGCTCTGTTAAATCAGATCCACTTTAGTCGTCATCCGCATAGCGTTTGAGCTGTCAATACACAAGTGGCATTATACCTGAAGTGGACATTGACATTGGTTGCACAGAGTCGCATTAAGAGAAATCTCATGCATCCGTGTTTACAAGTTCAAACACTGGAATTTGCAATGTAATTGTCATTATTTCTATATGGCCTACACTTTCTCGTTCTGAACTTCTAATGTGAGTGGGATGGGTGTGGCTTCATGACAATGATCAAGAGCAGCTGCTCAACAATTTGACAGCTCCAATGCAGTTCCACCTTCGACACTGCCAGAACATCAGCTATGCGGGTGTTGGCTATCGCCGGTTAACACGATCTATTTGAATCTAGGCCTTGGTCAAAAGTAGTGCACTACATAGGGAAAGGGTTGCCATCTTCAGGATGCAACCGGCGAGAGTGGCACATTTCCAATTTGACAGAAGAAAAAGCTTTGAAGTGTACCAGAGGTCTGTTTTGCATCCGCAATATATTATTTGTGTTTCTCAGTGAAGCGAATTAAGGCTCTAAGCTTACAGCCAGCAGATGAATGAGTCTCTTTCTGTCCGTATATCCACAGTGGTTCTAGAGCCAGTTTATGAATGATTGAATGAATGATACCACTATGAGGGGGCAGTGAGTTATGAGGCACAAATGGCACTCTATTCCCTATTTAGTGCACTACTTTTGACTAGAGCCCTATGGGCCCCGATTAAAAGTAGTATGCTAAATAGGGAATAGGGTTACATTTGTGACAGAAACATAGAGCTTTCTGCTGAAACATGGATCTCTCTCGCTCTCTCTCTCGCTCTCTCTCTCTCTCTCTCTCAGTGAGCCTGGCTCTGGCTCCCACATACTGTAGCGCCAGTGCCGGGGGGGGGGGGGACCACCAAGGCTCCGAGGTGGGGGAGGCTGATTGCTTGGGGCCCCTGGTCTGGCACGGCGGTCCTATAGGGCTGTTGGTAGAGGATCAAAGACTCACTGTGTGTGAGAGTGTGTGCATGTGTGTGTTTGGGCGCCAGGATAAACTGACAGGAATGGGGAGACCCACCTCTCCAGCTGTCTCTGGTGATGAGCCAAGCTGAGAGGGGGATGTAGGGAGAGGAGTATGGAAAGAGGATGGAACAGAAACGTGAAGAGGTAGAGATGGACGGTGTTTTATTGAAATGTTTTTGTCCACTCTCCACGCACACACAGGCACGCACATAGGTACGTACACAAACAAACAAAAACACAAACACATACATCGGGCTGCGTGGTGGCAGCAGTGCCCTGGGTCTCAGCATGCTCTGGTCTGTTGGGGAATCAGCAGCAGGTCCAGGTCGCTGTGATTGGTTTTTAATGCGTTGCTCCTGGCCAATGGAAAATGGATCCCTCACACCACATTCCATTAAATACACCTGAGACAGAGAGGTCTAGGGCCAGAGACACACAGAGTCAGACACACAGAGAGATTACAGTCTCTGAGCCTCAAACTAAACTCCAGTTCGAGCCATTGAGCCCAGTTCCATCCCTCAAGCCTCAGTTCCACTCTTAGCCTCAGTACCCTATCTTCTAGGGTAATAGTAACCCAGCTTCAAGATGAGCTCATTCAGGCCCTAGCTCCAGTCCTTGCCCCAGCCCCTTATACCCCAAATTCATCCCCAACTCCAAGCCTATCCTCCATGACGACCTAGCTCTCAGCCAAATATTACTACTCCCCTGTCTACCCAATTAGCTCTCTCATTTCTTTATTAATATAGCAGTATGTTAAGTAAACACTCTGACGGCCCCGATGGTGTCTGTGCCAATTAAAAACATTTATAGCCCTGCTGCTCTCAGCTGTGTCTCTGTGTGTGTCCATGTGCATGTGTGTGTGGCATGTAATGATGATAAACAGTAATTTATGGATAAGTTAAGCTGGACTTTAGATTAATTGCAAACCTCTCAAAACATTTAATATTGTCAAAGAAACAGGTGGCAGTAAAATTCAATTATCACATTTTCTGGAAAGTTCCTTCCTTCTCTAAAACAATAACCTTATTCCTCTTCTGTTCCGTGTGGAGAAGGTTTCATTCCACTAAGCTCAAATTTTTTTTGCAGGGTTTTTATTGATTCCTTTTTTCCATCAATATTGCCTTGTGGTTGATTTTTTTATTTTGCCTGGTAGATATTCTCGCTGTTGGTTTATATCGCTCTGTTGATTACATGGCATCTTTTCAGGACTCTCTGCGATATATCTCTCAAGTGCAAACACTCAGGCGTGCGTGCATCCATGCATGTGTTCATGCGTGTGTGTAACAATGTACAGTGCATTATACACAGCAAATTGGCCAGTGTTACCTAGCGTAAATGTTTTGGTGTAAAAATGTCTAGTGTTGATTCAGGTGTTAAATTAACAGCCATTAGTGTACAATAATCCAAATGTTGGTGTTAATAACCAGTGTTAAACCAAAACCATGCCCATCCTTATCATATTTCCCAAGTGCTCTAATGCAGGTAGATTTTTTGAAATATCCATGTTTGCATGTATATTGATTGATTGATTAATTCATATTCTGCTCCTCAAATCCAATCTGTTACTTGGCCTTATTGCAGCTGTTACACAGTGGCGGATTTAGGTATAGGCAATATGGGCAGCCGCCCAGGGCGGCATCTTGCCGGGGACGGCATGGGGCACCCGCACAAAAAAATTTGCGCGATCGGTTTTCTATCGCTCGTTTGCACGTCACATCAATGATACCATGTCACCGTATGGGACTGTGGGTCAATTAACCTTGTCGGAGTGGGCACCCTGATTCTAGTTTGTGAGCTAGGCAGGCTACTGCCTGGGAAGGTCTCCCACTCAGAAGTAAGAGATGGGGAGGGAAGCGGGGGTTGGTTGACCTCAGGTCTCCCCACTGGAAGCCTGAGGTTGGGGGAGCGGAGGAATCTATCAAATAGCTCACCTCTAACTTTGTACAGTACTAATGCAATTAGCAAAATCAGTCACACTACGAAATGCTACCAAATAAACCACTATTCATTCATAATACTGTGAATATATAGTTTCACAGATACAGTGTTGCATTTTTTCTGGTTTGTGCAAAATCGTTAAGAATAGTATTAAACCAGTCTGCACACCACCAAGGTGAATTGGTTTAGTCTTGACTCTTGGTTGACAGTGTTGGGGGATGGGTAATGTATTGATGCTGGAGTGCCAAATCAACACACATTTGTTTCTATTTGTCTTTGTTACTTCTTTATATTTATGAGTCTTATTTTCATTTATATTTTTTAATTTTATGATTATTTATTTGTGTTGTTCCAAATGTCTGAATAAAAATTACAGTTAGTGCAGAATGGTGCTTTTTTTGTGGGGTGGGTGTGGGGTGTGGGGGGGATGCCCAGGGAGCCATACAAGCTAGAACCGCCACTGCGTTACTGAAATGGTTGTTCTTTGTTTAGATGGTTTAGGTAGTCTCATATCTTCGTCATCCTAACCCGGTAGTCATTCTGAATGCAGGTTGCAGGTGATAAAAACTCTAAATGTTGGGTTTCCCCACTTTATGATCGTCCATTAGCAGATATTAGTTCTAAATGTTGGGTTTCCCCACTTTATGATGGTTCATTAGCAGATATTAGTAACACTGTTGCCCAGTCTGTCTTCTTCTCTTCCATTACCTTCTGTTTTCTTATCTTCCGAAATTATTGTGTTCATGTGCTGTGAAGAAGTTATGAAGGGTGACTCAAGCAGTTAGTGTTCAGAACTTTTTCTAGACAACAAATACAAGTGGTGCATTAGTAGAGAGCCTTTGTTTGAATTCCCCTTAGTACTGTAACTCAGTGCCCCAACAGTAAATCTGAGGCCCTTCATGTCTAGAAGTTCACTTGTGCAGCTACTTCCACCTGCCTCACACCCATCTATATTCCCTAGCGTGTATGTGTCCGTTATCAGTGTGTGGGTTGTGTGTGTGTGTGTGTGTGTGTGTGTGTGTGGCTCTTTCCCACTGTAGATGATTAACTCTGAATAAGAGAACGATTGTTTACAAACACCCATACACACACAGCGGATTACAGGAGAGGCTCTTAAGGACCCCAGGGTATACAGAGTGATAAATACTCTGCTGTGAGAGGCTGTTGAAAACAGAGAGAGAGAGAGAGAGAGAGAGAGAGAGAGAGAGAAAGAGAGAACGAATAACACAAACATTGGGACTGGGGTTGTGCCTTGTTTCATCTCCATATGCCCACCATAAGACCAACTGGGGTACAATTTGTGAGTGGGGAGGTACATTTTTTACCCAAACACACACACACACACACACACACACATAAACCAGGGGCCCCTCTGGTGTTGACTGGGATGTGGGCCTAGCTGACACAGTCATGCCAGAGAACTGACAAAAACAGGCTGCACTGTACAATGTATTGACCAGTAAGTTACTGTAATTGAATTTACAGTACAGCTACTGTAATCCATTTCATGGTAAACCAACATTTTTATTGTAATCTAATTTAAAATATATCACAGGAATTACCCATGCAGTGACATGTTACCCAGTGTTCTTTGAAAGTTCACATTATTACATTTACATTTATTTTGTGGTCCTTACAAACTTGAATTCAACCAAGGTGAATTCAACCAAGGTTGATAAAATATATAACAGTCAGCAAGTTCAAGTCTGCAACCGTTACTGAAAATGTTGTTGTAGTTAACAATACATTGGTCTTCAAAATGTTTCTAATTACAACAAAATATCTTACGCTATATTTACATTTACATTTAAGTCATTTAGCAGACGCTCTTATCCAGAGCGACTTCTATATCTCTGACCATCTCTGGCTAGTGGCAATACAATACTGAGATATTCATGGTAACTTGATGGAAGAGCAATGACACACAGTACAATACAGTAAAAAGTACCGTTAAACAGTAAGAGAATTACATACACCACCGTTCAAATGTTTGGGGTCACTTAGAAATGTCCTTGTTTTGTAAAGAAAAGCACATTTTTTTGTCCATTAAATTAACATCAAATTGATCAAAAATACAGTGTAGACATTGTTAATGTTGTAAATGACTATTGTAGCTGAAAACGTCTGTTTTTTAATGAAATATCTACATAGGCGTACAGAGGCCCATTATCAGCAACCATCACTCCTGTGTTCCAATGGCACGTTGTGTTAGCTAATCCAAGTTTATCATTTTAAAAGGCTAATTGATCATTAGAAAACCCTTTTGCAATTATGTTAGCACAGCTGAAAACTGTTGTTCTGATTAAAGAAGCAATAAAACTGGCCTTCTTTAGACTAGTTGAGTATCTGGAGCATCAGCATTGCCAAGAAATTGCCAAGAAACTGAAGATCTCGTACAACGTTGTGTACTACTCCCTTCACAGAACAGCGCAAACCGGCTCTAAACAGAATAGAAAGAGGAGTGAGATGCCCCGGTGCACAACTGAGTACATTAGAGTGTCTAGTTTGAGAAACAGATGCCTCACAAGTCCTCAACTGGCAGCTTCATTAAATAGTACCCGCAAAACACCAGTCTCAACGTCAACAGTGAAGAGGTGACTCTGGGATGCTGGCCTTCTAGGCAGAGCTCTTCTGTCCAGTGTGTTCTTTTGCCAATCTTAAGATTTTGTTTTTTTTGGCCAGTCTGAGATATGGCTTTTTCTTTGCAACTCTGTCTAGAAGGCCAGTATCCCGGAGTCGCCTCTTCACTTTTGACGTTGAGACTGGTGTTTTGCGGGTACTTTAAAGGATCAGCCCCTTTTTTTCAATTTTGGTCTAAAATGACATATCTAACTGACAGTAGCTCAGGCCCTGAAGCAAGGATATGCATGTTCTTGGTACCATTTGAAAGGAAAAACTTTGCAGTTCGTGGAAATGTGAAAGGAATGTAGGAGATTATAACACATTAGATCTGATAAAAGATAATACAAAGAAGAAAAAAAACATTTTTTTGTATTTTTTTTGTACCTTCATCTTTGAAATGCAAGAGAAATGTCATAATGTATTTTTCCAGCCCAGGTGCAATTTAGATTTTGGCCACTAGATGGCAGCAGTGTATGTGCAAAGTTTTAGACTGATCCAATGAACCATTGCATTTCTGTTCAAAATGATGTATCATGACTGCCCAAATGTGCCTAATTTGTTTATTAATAACTTTTCATGTTCAAAACTGTGCACTCTCCTCAAACAGCATGGGATTATTTCACTGTAATAGCTACTGTAAATTGGACAGTGCAGTTAGATTAACAAGAATGTAAGCTTTCTGCCAATATCAGATATGTCCATGTCCTGGGAAATGTTATTGTTACTTACAACCTCATGCTAATCGCATTAGCCTATGTTAGCTCAACCATCCCACAGGGGACCCACCAATCCTGAAGAAGTTGAGGACTGTTTCTCAAACTAGACACTTTAATGTACTTGTCCTCTTTCTCAGTTGTGCACCGGGGCCTCCCAATGGACTGACGAGTTTCAGAAGGAAGTTCTTTGTTTCTAGCCATTTTGAGCCTGTAATCGAAACCACAAATTCTGATGCTCCAGATACTCAACTAGTCTAAAGAAGGCCAGTTTTATTGCTTATTTAATCAGAACAACAGTTTTCAGCTGTGCTAACATAATTGCAAAAGGGTTTTCTAATGGTCAATTAGCCTTTTAAAATTATAAACTTGGATTAGCGAACACAGCGTGCCATTGGAACACAGGAGTGATGGTTGCTGATAATGGGCCTCTGTACACCTATGTATATTTCCCATTTAAAATCAGCTGTTGCCAGCTAGAATAGTCATTTACAATATTAACAATGTCTACACTGTATTTCTAATCAATTTGATGTTATTTTAAGACAAAACATTTGCTTTTCTTTCAAAAACAAGGAAATGTCTAAGTGACCCCAAACTTTTGAACGGTAGTGTATATATTTTTTTACTTTAATTACAAGGGATTAGAGAAAGCAGGTTGGCTTTAGGCAGTTATGTTACAGCATATTGTAGCGTTTGGCGCCGGGTTCTTTGTAAGGCAGGGTTTACACATACAAACACACAACACCAGTCCAAGTGAAGGGTTAAACCGGTTTATTACTATCAGGCTTTTCAGCGTTATTGATATACAAAACCAAAACAAACAAAGTAAACACTTTGTCCCCAGTGGAAGGTCATCCAAGGTCTTTGGGAAGGGCTCAATCCTTGTTAAAATCATAATTTCCCCTCTTCTTTTAAACCTCCTTATCCACTTGTCACGATTCCTACCGACGGTGGCGCCCCCTCCTGCTCGGGTGGCGCCCCCTCCTGCTCGGGTGGCGCTCGGCGGTCGTCGTCACCGGCCTATTAGCTACCACCGATTCCCTTTTTGTTTTTCCCTTTTTTTATGTTTTCTCACCTGCCCTGAGTTAGTCAATTAAGAGGGCTATTTAGTTCAGCTGGCCCGCTCCCTATTGTGCGGGATTGTCCTTCTGTGTGTCGACTGCGTTTTGTTCAACTGTGCTTGTCGATTGTATTTTCCCTGTTGTTGGGAGACCTTTTATTTTGTACATGTGGTTTATAAAAATTACCACACAGTGTTCGCTGCTTCCTGCGCTTCTTTCCGCCACACCACAGACAAGCCGTTACACCACTGTATGTTTCATCTCTCCAATAACCTCATACTGCTTCACCTGCCAGGGTAAAATTGTCACGGACGTCGTAGTGATTGGACCAAAATGCAGCGGGTATGTGAATGCTCATATTAACTTTTATTGAACACTACACAAAACAAGAAAACTAATGAACGACAGCTAAACAGTTTTGCAGGCTAACACCAGCAGTGCAAAAACAACTTCCCACAAAAGGCAGGTAGAAAAAAGGGCTACCTAAGTATGGCTCCCAATCAGCAACAACGATGTACAGCTGTCCCTGATTGAGAGCCATGCCAGGCCAACACAAAGAAATACACAACATAGAAAAAACATAGAAATACAAAACCCAAAACAAACACACCCCTGCCACGCCCTGACCAAACTACAATAACAAATAACCCCTTATACTGGTCAGGACGTGACAAAAATGTAAAAAAATAAGACAAAAAGAAAACCCAGGGCGCGGTTAAGTAGAGGAACTGATTGGTTTCACCTGTCTGCAGTTTTGGGTCTGATTACAACTGGAGACAGGTGTGGCTGTTCTGCTGCAGTCTAGAAGTTTCCCCTGAGCTGTCCGTGGTCCTGCCTCTGGGGAATACTTCACATTGCTGTCCGTGGTCCTGGCAGCCAAAAACAAAGAAACCTCGCAGTCATCATCATCAACAGCCATCCACAACACAACCACTGAAACCGCTACAATATTTATTAATACTAGGTGTTTTAAATCTCTTACACTTCTAGAGGCCTAAACAAAGAGTTCCATACTGGCTGTGGGCAAGCACATCAAATGGACACGGGCAAACAGTCAACTGTTAAAAGACTTAAAGGTCCTGAAAAGTACTTTTTCTCTCATGGCTAAATACCAGGAAGTTTGAAAAGACAGGCTGAGTGGGCGAGGAGCTTATATTCATGAGCTCTTTGAAACACCTATGTCAAACAACTTGGATGCAGTGTTGCAGTAAAATTATTGCAAGCTAATTTGGTGATACACAACACTGTAATTCCATCAAACTGATATATGTGATATCAGTTTTTTATTTGCAATATATTTGCTATAATTTCTAAAAACCTGTTTTATATATATATATATATTTTCAGGTTTCTACAGAGATGTTCGATCGGGTTCAAGTCCGGGCTCTGGCTGGGCCACTCAAGGACATTCAGAGACTTGTCCCGAAGCATCTCCTGCGGTGTCTTGGCTGTGTGATTAAGATCATTGTCCTGTTGGAAGGTGAACCTTCGCTCTGGAGCAGGTTTTCATCAAGGATCTCTCTGTCCTTTGCTCCAATTATATTTTCCTCATCCTGACTAGTCCCCTAGTCCCTGCAGCTGAAAAACATCCCCACAGCATGATGCTGCCACGACCATGCTTCACCGTAGGGATGGTGCGTAGTTTCCTCCAGATGCAACGCTTGGCATTCAGGCCAAAGAGTTTTCTCTTGTTTCTCATGGTCTGAGAGTCCTTTAGGTACCTTTAGGCAAACTTCAAGTGGGATGTCATGTGCCTTTTACTGAGGAGTGGCCACTCTATCATAAAGGCATGATTGTTGGTGCTGCAGAGATGGTTGTCCTTCTGGAAGGTTCTCCCATCTCCACAGCGGAATTCTGGAGCTCTATCAGAGTGACCATCGGGTTCTTGATCACCTCCCTGACTAAGGCCCTTCTCCCCCGATTGCTCAGTTTGGCAAGGCAGCCAGCTCTAGGAAGTGTCTTGGTGGTTCCAAACTTCTTCCATTTAAGAATGATTCAAGGCCACTGTGTTCTTGGGGACCTTCAATGTTGCAACACTTTTTTGATACCCTTCCCCAGATCTGTGACTCAACACAATCCTGTCGCGGAGCTCAACGGACAATGCCTTCAACCTCATGGCTTAGTTTTTGCACAGACATGCTCTGTCAACTGTGGGACCTTATATAGACAGGCGTGTGCCTTTCCAAATCATGTCCAATCATTTGAATTTACCACAGGTGGACTTCAGTTGTCACGTCCTGGCCAGTATAAGGGTTAATTGGTATTGTAGTTTGGTCAGGACGTGGCAGAGGGTATTTGTTTTATGTGGTTCAGGGTGGTGTTTTGGTAAAAGGGTGTTTGATTTAGTATTTCCGGGTTTTTGGTTTATGGTCTATGTTTATGTATTTCTATGTGTAGTCTAGTAAGTGTGTTTCTATGGTTGGTTAATTGGGATTGGGATTCTCAATTGAAGGCAGGTGTTTTCCCTTTTGCCTTTGATTGAGAGTCCCATATATGAGGGTGTGTTTGTCACTTGTGGGAGATTGTTCTGAGTTTAGCCTTGTGCCTTGCCAGACTGTCTGTAGTTCGTTTCGTTTTGTTGTTTTGGAGTGTTCCTTTTGATTTAATAAATGTTCAAAATGAACAACCACATGCCTGCTGCGTTTTGGTCCTCCTTCACCGACGACAACCGTGACATCAGTCAAGTTGTAAAAATATCTCAAGGATAATCGATGGAAACTGGATGCACCTGAGCTAAATTTTAAGTCTCATAGCAGTCTGAATACTTATGTAAATAAGGTATTTCTGTTTTTATTTTATTTTTTATAAATATGTCATTATGGGGTATTGTGTGAAGATCGATGAGGAAAGACATTTATTTAATCCATTTTAGAATAAGGCTGCAACGTAACAAAATGTGGAAAAAGTGAAGGGGTCTGAATCATATCCAAATGCATTGTAGCCCATGTATCATAATTGTTTCTCTCTTAGTTGAGTAGGTATTGAGTACGATTAGATGCACACAATAATGTGATTTTTGTGGATAATCAGAATAATATAATAGTTGAATTAAAACGTTGACATGCTTTGCAAAAATAACGATTTCCCTAATAATCCAGTTTACATGGACACATCTAAAATCAGGCTACCTGATGCAGAAAATCGCCAATCAAAACAAAAGATATTCCACAGCGACCATGTTGTTTCTGGTCAGCATGGACATATAAAGTTTGTATGTGAAAACTACTTCTAAGATGCATACATTCAGTTGTTCCGAACTGACTTCACTCTCGATAAAGAGGGTGGCTCATCGGCTGTTGCTAGCACTTGCGCACATCAAATACACCGATTAAGGTGTTTACATGTCCTAATAACTTGAAAGATTGCTCAGAAAACCAGGTATTTTAATTGGCATATGCTTACTTCGATTTTAACCTTAACGCCAATTAAGATAAGCAGAGCAAGGTGTTTACATGAGTATTGCATAATCTGCCTACTGCCATAATCACTTTAATATCACATTACTGTGCTTGTTACTCAGACTGGATATTATAATTATTACCTTTTTGACAAACCGAAACCCTTCAAGCTTCCTGTTTCGAATGATGCTGACATTTCCCACAGGCGAACCTATTTCACATCAAATCTCCCAAACCGGTGAAGAGGAAAAGCTGAATCAAATGAAAGCTCTTGCGCCTCCCTCCCTCACCAGTGTAATAAAGCTGTTGTGGTTGGTTCTACACTCCCATGTGCAGTAACGGCCGGTGCTCCTCCAGTGCAGATGCTCTTCACTCTCACCTCTCTAGTGATTTATCATCTCCTGTTTAATAATTAATCCCAACCGAAGCGCATGCAGACAAGAGAAGAGAGGAGAGGAAGGAAAGCGAGGAGGGGAGAAAGAGGAGCAGAGAATTGAGAAGAGGAAAGAGAGGTGAAACTGGTGAATAAAGAGACCATGCAGTGGTTTAAATCAGTTTATTGAATTCCTTTTTCAAAGGCTTGTGTGTGTACTCTTGCGTGTTAGCACCCTACCCGGGGGTAGCAAGGCTAGGGTCATAAAGCAGCCAGCCCTACGCCTGTCTCTGCAGTAAGGCTTGCGCGCGTGTAGCCGCACTGCTCTAACAATAAAGCGCATGTGGCACTGCGGCCTGGGAATGCACAAGTGCCATTTTAATATGGCTGCCTCCCAAATGGCACCCTATATAATGCACTACGTTTGACCAGAACCACCACGGACGAGAGGGAGAGAAAGCATTTTATTTTCAAGACACAATGCAGTTGTCTTTTGTCTTATCGTGCATTATGTTATACTACACTCCAAAAAAATCTGGATTAAAAAAACCGCAGCGCTGTGTAAATATTGAACAGAACACAAGTTGAGTTATTTGACCCAGCCAGTTGGGCACTTACAGTGCCTTCAGAAAGTATTCATACCCCTTGACTTATTCCATATTTTGTTGTACTACAGCATGAATTTAAAATGGTAGTGATTGGGAAATTAAGCATTGAGGTTTTCCAGCCTATTGTGTCTCAAATAGGTTCATTATTCGTGACTTTGATCAACACAGTGGCACCTGTTGGTCAAAATGTAACGCAACCAAATTATAGACGACGTCCCACACTCCATAGCGGGTGCACCGCCTAACCTTTGCCTTCTACCAAATCAATACCAAATCAATGCGACAAAATGAAGCTTTGGAAGTCATTGATCATGTGCTTCTGATAAAGTGATCAGAGTTGCAGAAAGGCTCGTGGTCAAGGCAGGAAGGCGGGTACAGAGTCCAGAACAGGCAAGGGTCAAAACCGGGAAGACTAGAAAAAAGAGAATAGCAAAGGCAGGAGTACGGGGGAAAAAATAAGTTTCCCGTCCCCCCTAGGGACGCCTCCTGGCATCCTACATAGGCGCATACCTGGTTGACCGGGGTGTCAGCGGTGGAAGTCGGTGATGAGGGCTGGATCCAGGATGTCTCTAGCGGGAACCCAGCACCTCTTTTCCGGGCCATAACCCTCCCAGTCAACCAGGTACTGGAAACCCTTGCCACGTGGTCGAACACCCAGGAGACATTTTGCAATGTGTAGGCCGGATGGCCATCAATGACACGGGGAGGGGGGTGGGGCTGGGGACAGAAGACAAATAACTGTGAGACACAGGCTTAATCTTAGACACATGGAAAGTAGGGTGAATACGGAGGGTATGGGGTAACACAAGATGGACAGCAGTGGAACTCAGGACTCTGGAGATGGGAAAAGGACCAATGAAACGAGGGGACAGTTTGCGGGACTCTACCCGAAGGGGCAGGTCCCATGTGGACAGCCATACCCTTTGCCCAATGCGGTAGCCGGGAGCTGGGGTCCGGCAACGGTCCGCTTGTCGGCAATACCTGGAGGAGGTCTTGGGAATAGCCGCCCTGGCTCTTCTCCAGGTACGTCGACAGCGGCGGACAAACATCTGGGCCGAGGGTACGCTGACCTCCTGTTCTTGTTCCGGGAAGAGTGGAGGCTGATTCTCCATTTGAGTGCTCCATGGGGTGAGTCCTGTGGCCGAACAGGGAAGGGTGTTCCGGGCATACGTCACCCAAACCGGTTGTCTGATCCAGGAAGTGGGATTGGTTGAGACCAGGCATCTCAGGGTGGTTTCCAGGTCTTGGTTGGCTTGCTCCAACTGACCGTTAGTTTGGGGATAAAATCCGGATGACAGGCTGGCCGACAACCCAATAAGGGTGCAGAATGCCTTCCAGAACTGAGACGAGAACCCCGATCGGAGACCAAGTCTACCAGGAGTCCATGGACCCGGAAGATATGCTGCACCATAAGATGGATGAAATGGGCGGCCTTGGAAAACCGGTTGACTACCGTTAGAATGACAGTGTTGCCATCCGACAGAGGGAGCCCAGTGGCAAAGTCCAGAGATATGAGACCAGGGACGATGACGGACCAGTAGTGGTTGCAGTAGGCCAGAAAGAGCTTGCCGTGGAGTCCTGTTCTGAGCACACACTGCATGTGGCGACATAGGCAGAGACGTTAGGAACCATGGTGGGCCACCAGAAACGTTGTCGGAGGAAGACTAGTGTACGACGGGACCCTGGATGACAGGTCAGCCTGGAGGAATAAGCCCATTCCATGGATTAGGGACAAACAGCCGGTTAGCTGGGCCCACTTCAGGTCCAGGCTGGGAGCGTTGCGCCTTACGAACCAGGTTCTCAATACCCTAATCCAGTGGCAGCAAGGCATGAGGTAGGGAGAATGGTTTCAGAGGTCGAGGGTGTGTCAGAGGAACTGTATAGGTGGAAGAGAGCGTCAGGCTTCACATTCTTTGACCCTGGGCGGTAGGAAATGGTGTTGAATCTGGTAAACAGGAGGGCCCACCGAGCCTGCCTGGAGTTGAGGCGCTTGGCTGTACGGAGATTCCAAGTTTTTATGGCCGGTCCAGACTAAGCATGGCTGTTCTACTCATTCCAGCCAGTGCCTCCACTCTTCCAATGCCATCTTAACCGCCAGGAGTTCTCAATTGCCTACATCGTGGTTCCTCTCTGCAGGATTATTGTGACGATGGGACAGGAAGGCACAGGGATGAAGCTTCTGATCCTGGGTAGATCGCTGGGACAGGATGGCCCCCACGCCAACATCCGAAGCATCAACTGCCGCCACAAATTGATGCATGGGATGGGGATGGGTGCTGTTGTGAACCGATGCTTCATGTCCACAAAGGCTTTGTCGACAGCTGGAGACCATTTGAACGGTACCTTGGAAGAGGTGAGTGCAGAGAGGGGGGATGCCAGGGTGCTGTAGTCCCAAATGAAACTGCGGTAGAAGTATACATAATCAAGAAACCGTTGCAACTGCACCCTGGATGTTGGTTGAGGCCAATCCACCACTGCTTTCACCTTTCCAGGATCCATCTGAACATTGCCCTCAGCAATAACATACCCCAGACAGGTGATAGTAGTGCGGTGAAACTCACACTTCTCGGCTTTCATGAACAGTTGGTTCTCCAGGAGGCGCTGAAGGACCTGTCTGACATGAAGAACATGTTCTTGTGCAGATCGGGGAAAAAACAAAAACAGGATGTCATCAAGGTACACGAACACAAACCTGTTTAGCATGTCCCGAAGCACATCATTGACCAAAGCCTGAAAAACAGCGGGGCGTTGGTGAGTCCAAATGGCATGACCTGGTACTCATAATGTCCACTGGCTGTGTTGAAGGCTGTCTTCCACTCATCCCCCGGTGGTAGGCATTTCGAAGGTCCAACTTGGAAAATATGGTGGCCTCCTGGAGAGGTTCAAATGCTGAGGAGAGGGGTAGGGGGTAATGATTCTTGACAGTAATGTCGTTAAGTCCACAGCAGTCAATGCACAGACGCAAGGTCTTGTCCTTCTCCACAAAGAAAAACCTGCGCCGGCGGGAGATGAAGATGGACGGACGGCCCCAGTGGCCAGAGACCTCTCTATGTATTCCTCCATAGCTTTGGTCTCTGGTCCGGACAGAGAATACAACTGACCCCAAGGTGGTGTAGTGCCTGGGAGAAGATCAATGACACAGTCATAAGGACGGTGCGGGGGAAGGAAAGCAGCATATGCCTTACTGAAGACCTCCAGGAGGTAATGGTACTCAGTGGGAATGGCAGAGACATCCACAGTCTTGCTAACGTCCTGAGGAAGACGACTTGGGGAAGGCTGTGCTGCTTGAAGGCAGTGGGAATGGCAAAATGGGCTCCAACCCAGGATGGAGCTTGTGGTCCAGTCAATCACAGGTTTGTGTTTTTGTAGCCAGGAAAATCCCAAAACAACTGGAACATGGGGAGATGCAATGAGGAGGAACCGTGGTCTCACTGTGGTTACCAGAAACCCGTAATTGAACAGGCATAGTACTATGGGTGACTTCCCCTATAGATCGGCTGTCCAGTGCGCTAGCATCCATTGGCACAGCGAGAGGCTGAGTGGGAATACCAAGCTCTAAATCTATCGTGGCATCCATAAGACATTCATCAGCCCCAGAGTCAATGAGCACTCGGAGAGACTTGGATTGGTCTCCCCACAGCAAAAGCATAAAAAAGGGTGTGCGGGTGATGGGAATTAGGGAACTCTCAGTCTGACTCACCATAGTGCTGGAACCCACTAAAGACAAGGGTTACCTAATAGCGCAGGTAACAATAAAATGTCCTGCCCCTTCACAGTACAGAAAAGAGTTACTGTTTATCCTCCGTGAGCGTTCCCCAACTGACAACCCAACTGCATAGGCTCAGGAGTATCCAACTCACCCATTGTAGATTCACGAGAGTGCTCGGGTGGCTTCGAATCCTCTCGTAAAAGCTGCCTTCAGAAACTTCCGGATTCCCTCGAAGGTGAACGAGCCATAGCGGGTGCTCGGGTGTGCCCGGGACCAGACCTCTCAGTCCTACGTTCCCTTAGGCGTCCATTGATTTTGATGGTTAGGGCGATAAGGGAGTCGAGGTCCACCGGTAATTCCCGAGCAGCTAGCTCATCCTTTACATCCTTAGATAATCCTTGCAGAAAAGTATCAAGAAGAGGCTCCGGATTCCAAGCACTCTCGGCGGCCAATGTGCAAAAATCAACCGCATAGTCTGCCACACTACGGGAGTTTTGATGTAAGTTAAGCAGTTTACTGGCCGCCTTAATCCCAGTTACCTTTCTCACCTCTGCCATAAATTCCTCCAGATGACCACAGTGGCAGATTGTTGCTCCCAAACTGCCGTATCCCGCCCTTCCCGACATTAGCGTAGTGATATACGCTATCTACGATCAGTCTGAAGGAAACGAAGATGGCTGCAGCTCAAAAATAAGCGAGCAGTGAGACAGAAAACCCCGGCAGGCACCAGGATTTGGCGAATATTGCTCCAGAGGTGGTAAGAGGGGTTCTCAGGGAGCCGGGATAGGCTGTACCAACTCACCAAGGATAGGGGGAAAAAATTACTGGGTGATTGGGGTTTTTCCAGAGGTGGCAGGCAGCCTCTGAGCTAACATGGTCGTGGCGTGCCATCAAGGAACAGAGCCCTTCCGAAAGGTCCTGTAACAACTCCTCATGTTTCTCAATGGTGGCTCCCTGCAGGGAGACAGCGTGGGGGAGCTGGTCCAAGTCTGCTGGGTCTGTCATGGCCAGTTCGTACAATCATGACACAAGGTGAGACCCAGATGCAGATGGTTGGAGTCTTACAATGTTTAATAATAGGAGTAGGCAAGAGAATGGTCACGGACAGGCAAAAGGTCAAAACCAGATCAGAGTCCTGGAGGTAGAGTTGCAGAAAGGCTCGTGGTCAAGGCAGGCAGAATGGTCAGGCAGGTGGGTACAGAGTCCAGAACAGGCAAGGGTCAAAACCGGGAGAACTAGAAAAAAAGAGAATAGCAAAGGCAGGAGTAAGGGAAAAACCGCTGGTTGACTTGGAACAAACGAGACGAACTGGCACAGAGAGACAGAAAACACAGGGATAAATACACTGGGGAAAACAAGCGATACCTGGAGGGGGTGGAGACAATAACAAGGACAGGTGAAACTGATCAGGGTGTGACACTTTACAATGTTACGTCCTCAGTGTGAGCAGTATATTTTTGGATGCAATGTTCAGACAATCACAGAAGTAGCAACAGCATAAAACAATTCTCATCCAAATCGGACAATGTTGGCTACATTAGTTCTAGCGGTAACTGAGTAAAGTGTGAGCTAACAGAAGAGGTCAGATTTTGCCAATTCTCTGCTGATAGAAACCATAATACGAATTAGCTAATAGTGATTAGTATTTACAATTCATAACATCATGGGTGAGCTCACCAGTGATCTAAATAATTGAGTAAATCACTTTCTAAAAGTCTAAAATAATCAGACGGTGGGTAGAGTGGGCGCACCACCATGTTTGTTTTTCTGCATCAACCAAAGATACGAAGAGGTGACAAGATGAGTTGATTCTGTTTGCAATATGCATGTTGAAGGGAGTGAGTCATCTACAATCATTCACTTCCGGAAGTTTACTCGAAAGATGAGTGAGCCATCCCTATACCATTGCTACATCATCTTTGGTCTGACAGATGTTTCTGTGAAACCCAGAATGCGTTGAATGATGTCAACAAACATGTCTCCACACATACCCGGCAAATAGCTTAGCATTAGCTCATCATAATCAGTACAACCTTCCCAAAAAATATTTTACACACGTCACGTGTCCATTACAATCTATGCAAGAGGAGGAATGACTTGAAAACGTCAATAAAACAGTAAATAAAGAAATTATTATCCACATAAACCATTTTCTGATAGTGATTTATTGATACAAGTGGCCTGTGGTGGTGTTAATATATTGATTTGTCACCACAGATGGTTTGTCTACTGTTGTGGCTAGATGGAGTAGCTAGGCCTACAAAAGCTCTATCTAGTGGTCGTGTCCGGGTCCACAGTAGTCGACAACTGTAGCGTTGTAGCTAAACCCTAACATTTTCCTAACCTCATTCTCTTAACCTTGTATGTTAATTCACCCTAACTGCTGCGTTAGTTCTCCTAACCTGCCACGTTAATTATCCTAATCTGCTTTGTAAACAAACCATTGGTGGAGTCAAATCATCAGTATTACCACGGCAGCCAATCACGTCACCCCTGACACTCACTTTGAGCTAGGGCAGTCAAATTCCACGTGAACGTTTAGTCACGGTAATTAGACTTCTCCAAGCTCTGATGCTGCTGATGGTCATTAGTAGCCTACCAAACTTGCTAACTGCCTGGTACACAGCACTTTATTGTCCCTCTAGTCACTCTGACACCAATGCAATGTAATCTAAAATCTAATCAAACCTCATGAGCTGATGTTGCGCAACTTTTCTATAGGCTTTGCAATTGCGTGAGAAAACAGTGATGGCCTCTATTAAAAAGAGGAGGATCCCATCTGTTTTCGATAGACTAGTCCTACTATATTTATTTATCCTCTTTCCTAATATTATGCATATTGCTTCTCTTTACAACAGAAGTATAGCCTACTTGTCTGGCATGAAAAGGAACCTCGGGAAATGCATCATCCATTCACTATTTAAGTGCATAGATGAAATGTATTTTTTTCCCTTGCCCCTGTTTTGAGACAGGTGCATGGTAGTGGTCCATTCTAAATCAAAACAAATTTCACACATACTATTTTGTATATGTAAATACAAGGTCAAATAAAGAATACTCTGATGGGTGACAATATTAGCCTATAACTTGTGATTTATATACTATCGCTTTTGAATGATGCCCAGCATAAGGCAAGAAACAATGAATACCTTTTTTTGTCCCATACCTCCTGTATGTTTTGATAAGGTGGCCAAATAACTTGTTAAAATTAAGCACATGAATCCACTTTACAATGGGTGTAGAGCCTAAATGGCATACATACGCAGCATGTGAGTTTCAAGTTTGAGTAAGATCATTTTCACCATAAAAATGCGCCTTTATAATGAAAGCATTACATGCATAATCGCATTTGATAATGGTGTTTTCCCACTAATGAAACATTCATGCTTATAGCCTACTGATGTGTGTGCATTGCTGCACTTATACATAAAATGGCTTATACTTTTCCATTAAATTTCACCAGAGAAGAAGGCAGAAGTTTTACGTGCCCCCAACCGATTGTGTTTTTTTGTTTGTTTATTTGAGTTGTTTGTGACTTGTTTTTTTACTTATTTTCTACAGAATGTTGCCGCTACCATCTCTTATGCCTGGCAGAATCCTTTTTTTCCTATAATGAGTCTGACAAGCCCGACGCGAACGATATACTGCTTTCTCGGGATCAGGCCCAGATCCCCGTGATTTGCGTAAAGAGGATAAAATGGGGCTGGAGGGTGGGCTGCCTTCTGAGAATTCGTAGGCGATC
Organism: Salmo trutta; assembly: GCF_901001165.1. NCBI lineage: Eukaryota > Metazoa > Chordata > Actinopteri > Salmoniformes > Salmonidae > Salmo > Salmo trutta. Next base: position 52,399,929 of record NC_042974.1, on the reverse strand, counting down.
AAATAAACCCCCACTTCCTTCCAATCTGCAAGCAAACCTACAATCTTTGGACAATAAAATAGATGACCTACGCGGAAGATTAAACTACCAACGGGACATTCAAAACTGTAATATCTTATGCTTCATGGAGTCGTGGCTGAACGATGACACTATCAACATACAGCTGGCTGGTTATACGCTGCACCGGCAGGATAGAACAGCAGCGTCTGGTAAGACAAGGGACGGCGGACTATCTATTTTTATAAATAACAGCTGGTGCACGATATCTAAGTCTTGATCTATTGCTCACCTGAGGTAGAGTATCTCATGATAAGCTGTAGACCACACTATCTATCATCTGTATTTTTCGTAGCTGTTTACATGCCACCACAGTCAGAGGCTGGCACTAAGACAGCATTGAATGAGCTGTATTCCACCATAAGCAAACAAGAAGACACTCACCCAGAGGCGGCACTCCTAGTAGCCGGGGGGACTTTAATGCAGGGAAACTTAAATCCGTTTTACCAAATTTCAAATCAGCATGTGCAACCTTAGGAAAAACCTCTGGACCACCTTTACTCCACACACAGAGACGAGTACAAAGCTCTCCCTCGCCCTCCATTTGGCAAATCTGACCATAATTCTATCCTCTTGATTCCTGCTTACAAGCAAAAATTAAAGCAGGAAGCACCAGTGACTAGATCCATAAAAAAAGTGGTCAGATGAAGCAGATACTAAGCTACAGGACTGTTTTTCTAGCACAGACTAGAATATGTTCCGTGATTCCTCCAATGGCATTGAGGAGTACACCACATCAGTCTCTAGCTTCATCAATGAGTGCATCTTTGACGTCATCCCCACAGTGACTGTACGTACATACCCCAACAAGAAGCCATGGATTACAGGCAACATCCGCACTGAGCTAAAGGCTAGAGCTGATGCTTTCAAGGAGCGGGACTCTAACCCGGAAGCTTATAAGAAATCCCGCCATGTCCTCCGACAAGCCATCAAACAGGAAAAGCGTCAATACAGGACTAGGATCAAATCGTACCACACCGGCTTTGACGCTCATCGGACGTGTCAGAGCTTGAAAACCATTACAGATTACAAATGGAAGCACAGCCGAGAGCTGCCCAGTGACACGAGCCTTCTAGACAAGCTAAACTACATATATAATCGCTTTGAGGCAAGTAACACTGAAACATGCATGAGAGCACCAGCTGATCCGGACGACTGTGTGATCACTCTCTCCGCAGCAGATGTGAGTAAGACCTTCAAACAGGTCAACATTCACAAGGCCGCTGGGCCAGACGGATTACCAGGATGTGTGCTGCGAGCATGCGCTGACCAACCGGCAAGTGTCTTCACTGACCTTCTCAACCTCTCCCTGTCTGAGTCTGTAATACCAACCTGTTTAAGCAGTCCACCATAGTGCCTGTGCCCAAAAACATTAAGGTAACCTGCCTAAATGACTACCGACCCGTAGCACTCACGTCTGTAGCCATGAAATGCTTTGAAAGGCGGATCATGGCTCACATCAACACCATTATCCCAGAAACCCTAGACCCACTCTAATTTGCATAACGCCCCAACAGATCCACAGATGATGCAATCTCTATTGCACTCCACACTGTCCTTTCCCACTTGGATAAAAGGAACACCTATGTTAGAATGCTATTCATTGACTACAGCTCAGCGTTCAACACAATAGTGCCCTCAAAGCTCATCACTAAGCTAAGGACCCTGGGACTAAACACCTTCCTCTGCAACTGGATCATGGACCTCTTGACGGGCCGCCTCCAGGTGGTAAGTTTATGTAACCACACATCCGCCACGCTGATACTCAACACAGGGGCCACTCAGGGATGCGTGCTCAGTCCTCCCTGTTCACTCATGACTGCACGGCCAAACACGACTCCAACACCATCATTAAGTTTGCTAATGACACAACAGTGGTAGGCCTGATCACCGACAACGACGAGACAGCCTATAGGGAGCAGGTCAGTGACCTGGCCGGGTGGTGCCAGGACAACAACCTCTCCCTCAACGTGTTCAAGACAAAGGAGATGATTGTGGACTACAGGAAAAAGAGGACCGAGCACGCCCCCATTCCCATGGACGGAGCTGCAGTGGAGCAGGTTGAGAGCTTCAAGTTCCTTGGTGTCCACCTCACCAGCAAACTAACATGGTCCAAGCACACCAAGACAGTCGTGAAGAGGGAACGACAAAACCTATTCCCCCTCAGGAGACTGAAAAGATTTGGCATGGGTCCTCAGATCCTCAAAAGGTTATACAGCTGCACTATCGAGAGCATCCTGACTGGTTGCATCACCGCTTGGTATGGCAACTGCTCAGCCTCCGATCACAAGGCACTACAGGAGGGTAGTGCGAATGGCCCAGTACATCACTGAGGCCAAGTTTCCTGACAAATCACGACCTCTATACCAGGCGGTGTCAGAGGAAGGCCCTAGAAATTGTCAAAGACCCCAGCCACCCTAGTCATAGACTGGTCTCTCTGCTACCACACGGCAAGTGGTACCGGAGCACCAAGTCTAGGTCCAAGAGGCTTCTAAACAGATTTTACCCCCAAGCCATAAGACTCCTGAACACCTAATCAAATGGCTACCCAGACTATTTGCTTTGCCACCCCCCCCTTCTTTTACACCGCTGCTGCTCTCTGTTGTTATCATCTATGCATAGTCACTTTAATAACTCTACCTACATATACAGTTCCATTATGCAATTATATTGACAATATCTCACACACCTCCCCACTCCCTCATCATCCTCTCCACTCCCCCATCCTCCCTACTCCCTCATCCTCCCTACTCCCTCTCCAAACAGGATGTTGCTAGAATACAAAAGCTGTCCTCAATCTTCAGCAAAGAAAGATGTCTAGTTCCAGTTAGGATGTTGGCAAGTTATAGTATGTTCAATACTTTGTGTGTGTGTGTGTGTGGTTTCTGAAAGTACAGAATAAAGAGGAATTATTAGCAAATAAAATAAAATACCAGGATATAGCATTAAAACAATATTACAATGAAGTAGCACAGTAACTGAAGGGCTCCACAAGGACTCCACATGGGGCAGGGCAGAGCTAAGCTAATCAGGCCAAATTAATACACAGGCCAGTGCAATGGTCATGATAATGCCAGGACAGCTTCAAAGGATACAACACAAGCTAATACTTATTTGATGCCGTTAGCATTTGCATTGTTTTGCAGAATTAATAGAAACATGTAACTACATAAGCACAATTGAGTATAGTAATAGAGTAATTATTAGTAAGGCAAACAACAATGAAGGCAATGTGGGAGCCAGCTGGAAAATGTGTCAGGGGAGAAAAGTTCGGGGAGGTTGTGTTCTGACTGGAGATGCACAAATGTCTGCATACTTAACCTGAAAAAACACTGGGAGAGTGCTTGTGCTCTCGTCGAAGAGAGAAGTTTGTCCAGCTCATCTAGCTTATCCTTGCCTACATTAGCATATCATGCCTCAAACGTACATTGTCCGCTACAGTGAAATGGGCAACTTCTATGTGAATTAATGAGGAGGCTGAGCGCATCTAATTTCAAACTGTTCTTAGAAAATCATGTCAAATTGAAACATAGCCTCTAGATAATTAGCAGGCAGCGTGTCTTGGTTTGAGGGCAGCACGGTTTAACTGTCCTATTGCATAACAATCACATTTTACAATAGTGAGCAAATTCTGACATCACGTGCATGAGAAAACTCACACTGGGGGTACTGTTAGAGATATTTAGAACTCGAGTATGAAAAAGTGAATAAAAACCCAATAGAGGGCTAAATAAAACCATCTTTGGGAAATCCAAAGGAGTGGCCTATTGGGGGTGTAGCTTTCAGATAGATATGTTTGGCCACCCATGAGAGTAAACTTCATTCCTGTTCATTGTAAGTTTGTACATTGAACACTTATAGTTAACCACATTACAGACTTTAATATCAAATTAATATCATTATTTAAGCTTTGTTAAAGATGCAAAAATGTCAGTACTCAACCTTAAAATATGTTGACAAAACAACCGAACAGATAAACTGGAATGACAATTATTCTTACAGGTGGCCAAAAATAACTCTCTGAAAGCCACGCCCCTACTAAGCCATGTCTCCAATCTTCTGTTCTGACCCAGTGTTTCATAGCTCAATTTCCCAGAATCAACACCCCAACCTGGCTCTTTTTAAGTTTACATACCAAACAACCCAGCATTTTTTGGTATACAGACACAAATCCTCTGGATCCCTCTCTTATGCAATGAGACAACAGTACAGTCCTCTTCCATTTTATTTTTGAGCTGACGCTGGTTTATAAACATTACACTTTTTGTTTTTGGGCAATGTGTGAATGATGTGTGTGTGTGCCGTGTTTATGCTTGCTTTTATTCCGTGTGCGTGAAAATACAGTTTGTCTCTCCATCTTTTTCTTCCTGTGTGTTTCTCTCCCTGACCTATCCAATAACTCTGTCCAGGAAGTTCGCTGTTTATTAACTCAGTCCATTTTTTTCTTTCTTTCTTTCTTTCTTTCTTTCTTTCTTTCTTTCTTTCTTTCTTTCTTTCTTTCTTTCTTTCTTTCTTTCTTTCTTTCTTTCTTTCTTTCTGTCTGTCTGTCTGTCTGTCTGTCTGTCTGTCTGTCTGTCTGTCTGTCTGTCTGTCTGTCTGTCTGTCTCTCTCTCGCTCTCTCTCTTTCACTGTCTCTCTCTCTCTTATCTTTTTACTTTATTTTCTTTAATATATTGTATGACATCATATTTGATGCATTTCTACAAGACATTTACCTATCATGTATTTCTATCTCCATAGAAACCAAACCAGGAACTGGCTTGTGTAAGCAGCAGGGAACCATTGCTCTTTTTGGCAACGTGGTGTACAGCGGCCTGCTCAACGAGCACATCTGGCATTTCGGGGTACCCGTCGTCACCAGACTGGTGAGTTTTTGGGAGTCCTTCCTTCCTCTCTGTCTGTCGTCACTTACTGTGCTGTGATTGGTCTCTGCTCCATCATGGATGGTTGTTCTGTGCCACTGCTATGTTTAAAAAAACTGCAGTCTTGAAAATGTCAGACACACTGTAAACCCCAAGGCATTTTTAGCTCAAATACTTCTAGTAAAGTGTTCTCAAAGTCAAGTCCTCACACTGATCTAATCCTGGCAGTAATTATGAATGCAGGTTGCGGGTGACTACAAGTTCCAACTGTTGGAAATCCTAACTCTGGCAAGATTCCAAATATAATTACACATCACTATGCAAGCCAGCATAATGTGACTTGCAGTTACAGTGTGGGAAAAAAGTATTTGATCCCCTGCTGAGTTTGTACATTTGCCCACTGATAAAGAAATGATCAGTCTATAATTTTAATGGTAGGTTTATTTGAAAAGTGAGAGACATAATAACAACAACAAAATCCAGAAAAACGTATGTCAAAAATGTTATAAATTGATTTGCATTTTAAAGAGGGAAATAAGTATTTGACCCCCTCTCAATCAGAAAGATTTCTGGCGTCCAGGTGTCTTTTATACAGGTAACGAGCTGAGATTAGGAGCACACTCTTAAAGGGAGTGCTCCTAATCTCCGTTTGTTACCTGAATAAAAGACACCTGTCCACAGAAGCAATCAATCAATCAGATTCCACACTCTCCACCATGGCCAAGACCAAAGAGCTCTCCAAGGATGTCAGGGACAAGATTGTAGACCTACACAAGGCTGGAATGGGCTACAAGACCATCGCCAAGCAGCTTGGTGAGAAGATGACAACAGTTGGTGCGATTATTCGCAAATGGAAGAAACACAAAAGAACTGTCAATGTCCCTCGGCCTGGGGCTCCATGCAGGATCTCACCTCGTGGAGTTGCAATGATCATGAGAACGGTGAGGAATCAGCCCAGAACTACACAGGAGGATCTTGTCAATGATCTCAAGGCAGCTGGGACCATAGTCACCAAGAAAACAATTGGTAACACACTACGCCGTGAAGGACTGAAATCCTGCAGCGCCCGCAAGGTCCCCCTGCTCAAGAAAGCACATATACATGCCATCTGAAGTTTGCCAGTGAACATCTGAATGATTCATAGGACAACTGGGTGAAAGTGTTGTGGTCAGATGAGACCAAAATGGAGCTCTTTGGCATCAACTCAACTCACCGTGTTTGGAGGAGGAGGAATGCTGGCTGTGACCCCAAGAACACCATCAAACATGGAGGTGGAAACATTATACTTTGGGGGTGTGTTTCTGCTAAGGGAACAGGACAACTTCACCTCATCAAAGGGACGATGGAATGGGCCATGTGCCGTCAAATCTTGGGTGAGAACCTCTTTCCCTCAGCCAGGGCATTGAAAATGGGTCGTGGATGGTATTCCAGCATGAAAATGACCCAAAAACACACGGCCAAGGCAACAAAGGAGTGGCTCAAGAAGAAGCACATTAAGGTCCTGGAGTGGCCTAGCCAGTCTCCAGACCTTAATCCCATAGAAAATCTGTGGAGGGAGCTGAAGGTTCGAGTTGCCAAACGTCAGCCTCGAAACCTTAATGACTTGGAGAAGATCTGCAAAGAGGAGTGGGACAAAATCCCTCCTGAGATGTGTGCAAACCTGGTGGCCAACTACAAGAAACGTCTGACCTCTGTGATTGCCAACAAGGGTTTTGCCACCAAGTACTAAATCATGTTTTGCAAAGGGGTCAAATACTTATTTCCCTCATTAAAATGCAAATCATTTTTTTACATTTTTGACATGCGTTTTTCTGGATTTTTTTTGTTATTCTGTCTCTCACTGTTCAAATAAACCTACCATTAAAATTATAGACTGATCATTTCTTTGTCAGTGGGCAAATGTACAAAATCAGCAGGGGATCAAATACTTTTTTTCCTCACTGTAGGGTTGCAAAAGTCTGATACGTTTTCCAGAAATCACGGAAATCCTATTTTTTTTTACCAGACAATAACTGGAATTCTGCAACCCTATGTTCAGGCCTTTTGTAGCCTGTAAACCATGAGTTTCAGGACATTGCATTAGAGTAAAGCTAGGCCTCAAAATAAGGCCTCATGAGATATGTATTGTTGTGTTTCTTTTATTTTGGCAGTTAATTGTATGTGCTTGTGATAAAACCTAATCCACAGTTATTTTTTTACTATTGACACTTTGTGGCTAAATTATCCTCTCTAGTGTTTATAATAGTTGTAAAAACAAAATGCCTCTCGGACCCCCTATAGGCTTGGATGCAAAGGCTTCAGCACCTGAAAAGGCGTCCTCGGCTGTTCATGCATACACCTTTTTTTAAAAGGTGTTTAATGGGGTTGAGCTCAGGGCTCTGTGCAGGCCAGTCTAGTTCTTCCAAACCGATCCTGACAAACCATTTCTGAATGGACCTCGCTTTGTGCATGGGGGCATTGTCAAGCTGAAACAGGAAAGGGCCTTCCCCAAACTACTGCCACAAAGTTGGAAGCACAGAATCATCTAGAATGTCATTGCAGTTTGGAACTCTGTAATGAGTGTTACAACCTAGGAGAGATGATTTTTACGCACTATGCTCTTCAGCACTCGGTGGTCCCATTGTGTGACCTACCACTTCGAACCTGAGCCATTGTTGCTCCTAGAAGTTTCCACTTCACAATAACAGCACTTACAGTTGAGGGCAGAAATTTGGCAAACTGACTTGTTGGAAAGGTGTCATCCTATGACGGTGCCACGTTGAAAGTCACTGAGGTCTTCAGTAAGGCCATTCCAATGCCAATGTAAGGCCATTCTTCTGTAAGGCCATTCTACTGCTAAACTCTATGGAGATTGCATGGCTGTGTGCTCAATTTTATACACCTATCAGCAACGGGTGTGGCTGAAATAGCCGAATCCACTAATTTGAGGTGTGTCCACATACTTTTGCATATATAGTGTATTTGTGTTTCATTTTGTTAAGACACTCCAGGACCGGGCTTCTCCAGAGCAGATTGTGGATAAATACTTTTCTCATCTTTCAATCTGTAAAATACTATAGACATTTTTGGCACAGTTTTCCCTTTTTTTTATCCAGGATAAAACATTTACAACATATTAGCATTCCCCCTGGGCAAGTCTGGATAATATATTCAAGGATAACCACATGCAATTTGGTAAATGCAGATGCTTCTGAAGCTGATAAAATTGTGTTGGCGTGTGGGAAGAGTCTGACTTTCGGGAAATGGCAGTTAGAATTAGACTACAAAACGACAAACGCCTATTTAGACCCAATCACCATCTCTTCAAAGTATGTTACTAAATGTAGTCCAGTTTGCAACATTCTCTATGAAATGGGCTTTGAAACTATGTGTAATTCAATGTGTTGAGCTTTAACATGATTGATGTATATCCATGAATATGGTTAAAATTCAATTTTTGGGGTCTAAAAAACGAATATTAATAGACCAAAATACCAACAAATTGGTATATGCTAAAAAAAAAAAAATCAGCCTGTGGTGCCTGTCCTTAAGTTTCCTCAAAGGTTTTGAGTAATGACAACACATTGGGGTCTATAGTGCAGTGTGTAATAGCAATTATTGAAGTTGTAGTAATAGAATTGTTTGACATAGTGATGCTGTAAATTCAAATAAAAGGGAATTTGTTTGCTGAATATTGAAGTAGAGGAATTGTTTAAAAATCTCAAATTGGGAAAACTAAATTCATAATAATAATGTACATGATGATTGTTTATGAAAGTGTGTGATTGATTGATTGCCCCATCCTTTAAAGGCTACATAACATTTTCAGATCAGCTATAGACAGTTATGAGTCTACTTAGATGGCTTTGATTGAGGCTAGTTTGGTGATATGCTAATTTGCTTTCATGTTCTTTTCTGATGTAAGTTGGTTTGACTTTTATACTTTTATTCAATCCAATATATTTCCTCAAAGTTCTGAATATTTAATTGTGAATATTTATATAGCAGCTGATATCATCAAAAATGTTACGAGCTTGGTCCATATTTTATTGATAGAGACATTTGATGGCGCACACTCACACACAAACACATACAGACACACACAGACTCTGACATACACGCTGACAGACTCAGGCACACACACAGGCGCCAACACACACACACGTTAAATGATTCAGTGCATGCTACAGCTGTCGAAGCCCAGGGTTGGAGAGACGGGGTAAAATGAAATAGATGTCAAACTGAACAGCTGTCCTTGGCATAGCTCATGTTTTAATATTGCAAGGTGTTTGTGTGTGTGTGTGTGTGTGTGTGTGTGTGTGTGTGTGTGTGTGTGTGTGTGTGTGTGTGTGTGTGTGTGTGTGTGTGTGTGTGTGTGTGTGTATGTGTGTTCTTGTGTGGGCATGTGCACGTTTGCAAGTGGATTGTTCATACACCAAGAAGATGTGTAAGAGGACATATTACCTGTAAAATAACCCTGAAGACTTGCCTTGATTGACAATTCTCGCTACAACAGGGAATAGAGTCAATGATTAATCAGAGGCAGTTGTTCTGAACCAATGACTAGTCTCTTCTTTCAGAGGACTAAGTAATTAATAAGTTAATTGAGGTAATTGAAAATGACTGGAGAATCCTCTCCTCCATTCTACTGCAGAGAGAAAGAGAGAGAGAGAGAGGGCGAAAGAGAGGGGGAGGGAGAGATATATGGGGTGTGCAGAGATAGAGAGAGGAGACAGTGAGAGAGAGGAGACAGTGAGAGAGAGAGAGAGTGAAAGGGAGAGAGAAAGGGAGAGAGAGAGCTAGGAAGAAAGAGAGAGAGAGAGAGAGAGAGAGAGAGAGCGAGCGAGAGAGCAACAGCCCTGCACTGGCTGCTCTATTTACTTTATTATACACACAGAACAGATGACAGAGGCAAATGCACTACAAGCTAATGAGTAGGGGTGTGTGTGTGTGTGTGTGTGTGTGTGTGTGTGTGTGTGTGTGTGTGTGTGTGTGTGTGTGTGTGTGTGTGTATTCATTTGTGTGTGTGTGGCCGTCGTCAACTACCTTTGCTGTGAAAGCCTGTTTGGTCCCGCACAGTCAAAATCATATTTGGTTTACATAGACGGGTAGCTAGTCTAAGGGTGACTGCAGCAAATATAATAATTAGAATTACAGGTGTCCCCTTTTCATCTTAGGCAAAGATACTTATAGGTTTCCCCTGTCCTCTGCGTCTGGGGTTAGCTAGTTACTAGTTAGCTAGTCTTCAGCCAGCATGGAACAAAAGTGGGGGAAGGGTCATTCAAAACCAGGAGTTTGGAACCAAAATCGTTTCGTTTCATTAAATGTTTTTTTTCCGACCTGCGAAATAAAGTTCTGAAACGACATTAAATTACTTCACCAATCAGTGCGGGAAGAACAGATTGCTATGGAGCGGGCAAGCCATAGTAGCTTAGGCAGCTGATAGTGTGCTAGATGAGTGCAGATAGTGCTGCCTAGGCTAAAGCTATAGTTGTTTTCAGGCGCGATGGACAGACAAGTGTAGGGCATGAGATGCGACTGAAATTTTGCGGGTGGGGAGAGAGCGAAAGAGGGGGGAGAAGGCTTAGCTAGAAGCCCTGGCATCTTGTTATGACATGCATTATCTGAATTAGGCCCACGTAATTATACCTACGAAGGAGCGGCTTCTATGGAGGAACTTTAGAACGTCTTTGAACTTTGGCTTAACGTTGCGCCAGAGCTAGCTAGGTAGCTGCCTAACAAGTTTGTGTGTGCAAAGTGGCACCGGAATTGAAAACACTCCTCATTTTTTTGTAGTTAATAAATCCAAAGTGAAACGTGATAACCATAACTGGCATTGACAAAGTTAATAAATGATTCTCTTATTAAAAAATCTCTATCTTCTGAATCACGCTTGTAACGTCAGTAGGCTACAATAGCCTAAGCTTAAGATGAGGAGCGGGTAGCGTGCACACACAATGGCAAAGAGTGACAGTTTTTGAGTGACAGAGTGGGGGCTTTGGATGGGCGCCTTGTTGTTTTTTGTGAGACTGGTAAAAAATGCCTGGAACGTAAAATAACATTATTAACGGCTTCCATGCTTTTAAAATAACGGTTATGTTTCCGGAACAGTATTGATCATGTCTTTTCGATTCTGATTCTGTTTTGTTCTTTTCTGTTTTTTGGTTCTGTTCCCTGTACTGGATTCAACCCCTGCTCAAAACTGGCTCAGTTGTCATTTCAACACATGAAAAGACATGTCAAACAGAACATGTATAATCATTCTTGACATCATTGATAGTTATGGTTTATGAATATTGTCTGGCAGTCAATGTTTTGTCTATATTGACGCTGTTAAAATAACCAAACAGTTGGACAAACAAATAATTTGTGAAACCATGATGTGATGTATGACAGGATTTGGATGTTGCATGAAATTGTAATGTTGTTTGAGTTGTTTTATGTATAAGCAAATTAGCTTGAGATGATTTCACTGCAACACTGCGTCCATGTTGCTTGACATTTAAAGGAACTGGATCAGGATGACTGTGCGGAACCTTTAATATGTAGTATAAATTAACTTAAGACTACTGTGCCTGATTTCCGGCGCCAGATTTACTGGTTATTAATGATATAATGTTTACATGACTTATTGTCACAACCGTCGTTGGGAAAGGAGGACAAAGGCGCAGCAGGAATGTAGATACTCATGTTTATTGATAAAAAACAAGTAAAGTATCCACTGGAAAACCAAAAAAACAATACTCACTACGGCAACAGTGTGGCAGGCTAAAACAAACGCAGTGCACACAAACAACTACCCACAATCCCAAAGAAAAAACACACCCTTCTATATAGGACTCCCAATCAAAGGCAACTCAACACACCTGCCTTCAATTGGGAGTCCCATCCCCAACACAAACCCTTAACATACAAACAACCTGTCACATCCTGACCACAACTGATACAATACCTCACTCTGCTGGTCAGGACGTGACACTTATATTGTTTAATTTTATTTTATTGTTTTATAATTCCGAATTTAAAAAAAAAATGTTCTAGGACACTCAGATGCTTCTCTGTCGAATAAATGGGTCTTTGGCTCCATACGGCGGTCGGCTGCATCATTACAACCCATTTTGTCAGGTCCTTAGAAAAACAGCTCTCCAAATCAACTATTTCGCATCACAGACATCACCAACGTTATTCAAAATATTGCCTTCTTGCTAGATTGATTGATGAATACAGCCACAGCAAAACAGTTAAAAACGTCTTTCAGCTCAAGAGGATTTATGAAACAGAAGTAGAAAGACATTAAAGACCCCCTATTTCGACTTAATTCCTGTCCTTTAGGAAAAATTATCATTTAGGTTCCACCTCTGAAGAATGACACAGGATGCCAATACATATTTACAAATTGGGGGGTGGGAACATTGTGAGGTGATTTCCATGTGGATTTATGCCCTCAGACGAACCATCAAACAGGCAAGGTATCAAAACAGGACTAAGATTGAATGCTACTACACTGGCTCTGACGCTCGTCGGATGTGGCAGGGCTTGAAATCTATTACGGACTACAAAGGAAACCCAGACGCAAGCTGCCCAATGACGCAAGCCTACTAGACAAACTAAATGCCTCTTATGCTTGCTTCAAGGCAAGCAACACTGAAGCATGCATGAGAGCGCCAGCTGTTCCAGACGACTGTGTGATCACGCTCTCCATAGCCGATGTGAACAAGATCTTTAAACAGGTCAACATTCACAAAGCCACGGGGCCAGACTGATTACTAGGACGTGTACTCAAAGCATAAGAGGACCAACTGGCAAGTGTCTTAACTGACATTTTCAACCTCTCCCTGACCAAGTCTGTAATAACTACATGTTTCAAACAGACCCACATAGTCCCTGTACCCAAGATAACCTTCCTAAACGATTACCGCCCCGTAGCACTCACGTCGGTAGCTATGAAGTGCTTTGAAAGGCTGGTCATGGCTCACATCAACACCATCATGTCGGAAACCCTAGACCCACTCCAATTCACATACCTCCCCAACAGATCCACAGATGATGCAATCTCAATCGCACTCCACACTGCCCTTTCTCACCTGGACAAAAGAAACACCTATGTGAGGATGCTGTTTATTAACTACAGCTCAGCGTTTAACACCATAGTGCCCTCAAAGCTAATCACTAAGCTAAGGATCCTGGGACTAAACATTCTCCCTCTGCAAATGACTAGAACGGTTTGGACTCTAGACACGTTTTTTTCTCCGTTGAATTTGGTAGACTCATGCCATGGTTCTCACAGGTAGGGGAAGTGCTACAATGACTTTGCTCATGATGCACACCGCAAATGATATGTCACAACACCCTGAGCGCATCAGACACGAAACTAAACACCAAACACTTGATGTAACAACAGCACAAAATAGATTAACAAGTGTATGACATTGTCTATTGCGGGCGCCTTTTCATTATAGGATAGACACTTGTGATTTTTAGCTGCACCAATCAAAGCAGTTGAGCGAGGTCAAAACCCTTTATTGTGGGGCGACGGGGGGAGCGGGGTTACAAAATGCAATCATATCACACACAATTTTACCATTTGTAAAAAAAAAAAAATATATAGATTTTTTTATACAGACTAGATCATAAAGAAGTGAAACTTAATAAATTATCCAATGGATTATAATAAAATGAGTCCATGGCTCAGGCAGCCAAATGTAGGCTATGGTGAAAGCTGTAACCAGAGACGGAAGAGGAAGCTAGACACCCCACTATTTTTTTCTGTTTTTTTTCTGGTTCAATGCAAGTCAATGAACTAAGTAAACCAGACCCAGATGCTATTGCATTGGTGTCTATGGGAGACCCACCCCGTTAAGTAGACCGGAACTGACTATTTATTTTCAATGGTACACAGCCTGAGTAACTATCTTCATTTATCCACCATCTTTGCTGTAGCCAAAGATGATCTATTAGGTTGCTCAGTTCAGTCGCGACTCATGAACTTCGCAGGTGTTTCTGATTAATAAATAATACCATACTGGTGGGTGGTACCATTCAAATAAAACCCAGGTCTGAAATGAAATGTAAGCAAAAAAACGATGTGCACATAATTTCATAGGAAAATACACGTCATTGGCATGAATTTGCACGAAGTGGGCAGTTCGGGTTTGTCACTTCAAAGCCAAATATATCATATTTTGACTAAAACTATGACTTATTTACTTAAATTGTTGTGCAGCGTCATGGGTAAGCTTTGGCTGTCATCTTTCATTTCAAAAGTGGATTTCTACTGGTGTAGATGCCTCACAAGTCCTCAAATGGCAGCTTCATTAAATAGTACCCGCAAAACACCAGTCTCAACGTCAACAGTGAATGCTGAATCCTGGCCTTCTAGGCAGAGCTCCTCTGTCCAGTGTCTGTGTTCTTTGGAACTCTGCCTAGAAGGCCAGCATCCCGGAGTCCCCTCTTCACTGTTGACGTTGAGACTGGTGTTTTGCGGGTACTATTTAATGAAGCTGTCAGTTGAGGACTTGTGAGGGGTCTGTTTCTCAAACTAGACACCCTAATGTACTTGTCCTCTTGCTCAGTTGTGCACCAGGGCCTCCCACTCCTCTTTCTATTCTGGTTAGAGACAGTTTGCACTGTTCTGTGAAGGGAGAAGTACACAGCGTTGTATGAGATCTTCAGTTTCTTGGCAATTTCTCGCATGGAATAGCCTTCATTTCTCAAAACAAGAATAGACTGACAAGTTTCAGAAGAAAGTTATTCATTTCTGGACATTTTGAGCCTGTAATCGATCCCAGAAATGCTGATGCTCCAGATTCTCAACTCGTCTAAAGAAGGACAGTTTTATTGCTTCTTTAATCAGGTCAACAGTTTTCAGCTGTGCTAACATAATTGCAAAAGAGTTTTCTAATGATCAATTAGCCTTTTAAAATGAAAAACTCGGATTTGCTTGGAAAACAGGAGTGATGGTTGCTGATAATGGGCCTCTGTACGCCTATGTAGATATTCCATAAAAAAATCTGCTGTTTCCAGCTACAATAGTAATTTACAACATTAACAATGTCTACACTGTATTTCTGATCAACTTTATGTTATTTTAATAGACAAAAAATGTGCTTTTCTTTACAAAACAAGGATTTTCTAAGTGACCACAAACTTTTGAATGGTAGTGTATGTATATATATATATATATATATATATATATATATATATATATATATATATATATATATATATATATATATATATATATATACAATTGAAGTTGGAAGTTTACATACACCTTAGCCAAATACATTTAAACTATTTTTTTCAGTAAAAATTCCCTGTCTTAGGTCAGTTAGTATCACCACTTTATTTTAAGAATGTGAAATTTCAGAATAATAGTAGAGAGAATGATTTATTTTAGCTTTTATTTATTTCATCACATACCCAGTAGGTCAGACATTTACATACACTCAATTAGTATTTGGTTTCATTGCCTTTAAATTGTTTAACTTGGGTGAAATGTTTCGGGTAGCCTTCCACAAGCTTCCCACAATAAGTTGGATGAATTTTGGCCCATTCCTCCTGACAGAGCGGGTGTAACGGAGTCAGGTTTGTAGGCATCCTTGCTCGCACACGCTTTTTCAGTTCTGCCCTCAAATTTTCTATAGGATTGAGTTCAGGGCTTTGTGATGGCCACTCCAATACCTTGACTTTGTTGTCCTTAAGCCATTTTGCCACAACTTTGGAAGAAGGCTTGGTGTTATTGTTCATTTGGAAGACCCATTTGCGACCAAGTTTTAACTTCCTGACTGATGTCTTGAGATGTTGCTTCAATATATCCACATAATTTTCTTTCCTCATGATGCCATCTATTTTGTGAAGTGCACCAGTCCCTCCTGCAGCAAAGTACCCCCACAACATGTTGCTGCCACCCCTGTGCTTCACGATTGGGATGGTGTTCTTCGGCTTGCAAGCAACCCCTTTTTCCTCCAAACATAATGATGGTCATTATGGCCAAACAGTTCTATTTTTGTTTCATCAGACCAGAGGACATTTCTCCAAAAAGTACCATCTTTGTCCCCATGTGCAGTTGCAAACCATAGTCTGGCTTTTTAATGGCGGTTTTGGAGCAGTGGCTTCTTCCTTGCTGAGTGGCCTTTCAGGTTATGTCGATATAGGACTTGTTTTATTATGGATATGGATACCTTTGTACCTGTTTCCTCCAGCATCTTCACAAGGTCCTTTGCTGTTGTTCTGGGATTGATTTGCACTTTTCGCATCGAAGTACGTTCATCTCTAGGAGACAGAACGTGTCTCCTTCCTGAGCGGTATGACAGCTGCGTGGTCCCATGGTGTTTATACTTGCGTACTATTGTTTGTACAGATTAACGTAGTACCTTCAGGCGTTTGGAAATTGCTCCCAAGGATGAACAAGACTTGTGGAGGTCTACAATTTTTTTTGTGAGGTCTTGGCTGATTTCTTTAGATTTTCCTAGGATGTCAAGCAGAGGCACTGAGTTTGAAGGTAGGCCTTGAAATACATCCACAGGTTCACCTCCAATTGACTTAAAGGATGTCAATTAGCCTATCAGAAGCTTCCAAAGCCATGACATAATTTTCTGGAATTGTTCAAGCTGTTTAAAGGCACAGTCAACTTAGTGTATGTAAACTTCTGACCCACTGGAATTGTGATACAGTGAATTATAAGTGAAATAATCTGTCTGTAAACAATTGTTGAAAAAATGACTTGTGTCATGCACAAAGTAGATGTCCTAACCGACTTGCCAAAACTATAGTTTGTTAACAAGAAATTTGTGAAGTGATTGAAAAACGAGTTTTAATGACTTCAACCTAAGTGTATGTAAACTTCCGACTTCAACTGTATATATATATATTTAGCACCATACAGTTTTTTTATGGTGGTTTAATAACTTTATTCCATTGTTAAAATTCCATTGTGTTTATTAAATAGTTGAATCAGTTATGCAAAAAAAGAGGTGTGGCCAAAACACACTCAAAAATATTCTAATGAGCCACAGCCCCTAGATTTGAATTATCACTAAAAGAGGAATGAACCCTTTTTTAAACTGCAAAGAACCATTGAGTTTCTCAGAGTTATGTTACGTTTGATACCGGAGCTCCGAGGCATGTGTCGATATCACTATCAGTCAATGCGTGTATCACTTTATCAGAAGTACCTCATCAATGACCTCCAAAGCCTTGTTTGATCACATGCTTTTTCCAACCATGTGTTGCAAAATGTGAGATCCTACTGATTTCGCCGTGGTTCTGTTGCTTTTTTCGACACTGACATTTACTGGACACTGTACTTACAAGTATAGTTAGGGTTTTATCCATAATGTTTACCTAACTAGGGGCGGCAGGTAGCCTAGTGGTTAGAGCATTGGGCCAGGAACTGAAAGGTTGCTAGCTCGAATCGCTGAGCTGACATGGTAAAAATCTGTCGTTCTGCTCCCGAATAAGGCAGTTAACCAACTGTTCCTAGGTAGTCATTGTAAATAAGAATTTGTTCTTAACTGACTTGCCTAGTGAAATAAATAAAAAATATTAAAAAACTAGTAGCGTAGAGGAGAGAAGTAGGGAATATTCAGGGACGTGAGAGGATGAGTTTTAATCCCGTTAAAGGCACACTATTTAGAAAATGGTCCTTTATGCACTCTCTGAACGCCAAGAAAGCCTTCACAGTTCCCCACTGACAGACAGTAGCTCTCGATAGTTGTTAATCTTAGATAAAGTATCTGTAATATATAGATATACTGTACTACTGTGTGGGTGTATGCTCTCCCCACTCCTGTCTCCCTCCCCCCACCTCTCTCCCACCCTACCCTCTCTTCTCTCCCTCCCCCCACCCTACCCTACTCTCACCTCTCCCCCCCCACCTCTCTCCCTACCCTACCCTCAACTCTCTCCCTCCCCCCAGCTCTCTCCCCACCCTACCCTCACCAACTCCCTCCCCCCACCTCTCTCCCTCCCTCTGACCCCGCTCTCTCCCCCACCTCGCATCCGCTCTCCCTCCCCCCACCCCCCCTCCCCCCACCTCTCTACCTCCCCCGACCTCTCTCCCTCACCCACCTCTTTCACTTCCCCTCACATCTCTCCCTCCCCCACCTCGCTCTCTCCCACTCACCTCTCCCCTTCCCCAACCTCTCTCCTTTCCCTCACCTCTCTCCCTCCCCCACATCTCCCCCCCACGTCTTTCCCTCCCCCACCTCTTTCCCTCCCCCTCGCCTCTCGCCTCTCTCCCTCCTCCACCTCTCTCCCTCCCCCTCACCTCTCCCCTCTCCCTACCTTTTTCCTTACCCTCACCTCTCTCCCTCCCCCGACCTCTCTCCCTCCCCCGACCTCTCTCCCTCCCTTTCCTCTCTCGCTCACCTCTCTCTCTCTTTCTCTCCTTCGTTTTCTCTCAATCTCTCTCTCTCCCTTTTCTGTTTCTCTATCCTTCATTTTAAAAACGTCAGTGGCAGTATTATTATCAGGGAGGCATGATGGAGGAGGAGGCTGCCAATGTGGCCTCCCAGATGTCTTCACTTGCAGCTGGCCAACACTAGCAAACCTGTAATTAAGACACAACACAGGCTGGCTGGCTGGCTGGCTGGCTGATACACACACACACACAGGCACACACACACACACACACACACACACACACACACACACACACACACACACACACACACACACACACACACACACAGGCACACACGCATACACGCGCACACACATACATCAAGTAACAAACACACATATGCAACACATAAGGTGAATGAATTCAACCACTCACTCTGCAGTTTGGCTAGTGTGCTCAGGTGAGCTAATAGGCTGAGAGGCTGCATTACTCTGAGAATATAATTGGTAGAGGGTGGTGATGGTTGACAGACTGGGGCACTACTTTTTACCAGGACCTATATGACTCTGGTCAAAAGTGGTGAACTATATAAGGAATATGGTATCATTTGGGACACAGCCTGAGAGCTGGTTGGTCTAGAGGAGCTGAGAGGATTTGAAAGACGGGCCAGCCTTCATGTGGAGCTGGGCCTGAGCTGAGAGAGTCTGAGAAGGAGGCTGGCACAGTGTTAGACTGGGAACTCTCTAGGACGGAGGGTTGGCTTTTGGCTCTCTCTCCTAGGCTCTCTCTCCTAGTCTCTCTCTCTCTCTCTCTCTCTCTCTCTCTCTCTCTCTCTCTCTCTCTCTCTCTCTCTCCTAGGCTCTCTCTCTCTCCTAGGCTCTCTCTCTCCTCTCTCTCTCCTAGGCTCTCTCTCTCTCCTAGGCTCTCTCTCTCTCTCCTAGGCTCTCTCTCTCTCTCCTAGGCTCTCTCTCTCTCTCTCCTAGGCTCTCTCTCTCTCTAGGCTCTCTCTCTCTCTCCTAGGCTCTCTCTCTCTCTCTCTTTCTCTCTCTCTCTCTCTCCTAGGCTCTCTCTCCTAGGCTCTCTCTCTCCTAGGCTCTCTCTCTCCTAGGCTCTCTCTCTCCTAGGCTCTCTCTCTCTCTCCTAGGCTCTCTCTCTCTCATAGGCTCTCTCTCTCCTAGGCTCTCTCTCTCCTAGACTATCTCTCTCTCTCCTAGGCTCTATCTAACACAACCATGTGCAACTGCCACTGTAAACACTCACTCTGTTTTGGCCAATAGAAAGTATGGGGGAAGAATACTCACTGTCTGTTTCACACTCTCCCTTACATTAGGGAGGGGTTTCATGGTTCCAGGGCTGCAGGGGTAGCTTCGTAGTGTGGTTTTTTGAAGGTGCTTTCTGAGGTCAGCACACAGAGCTACAGGATGATGACATTAGAAACAAGGTGGGCAATGGAATATAAAATAAATTAAAGTAGAAGAAATAGAGAGAAATATAATATATAATGTATTATATTATATATTATATATACTGCTCAAAAAAATAAAGGGAACACTTAAACAACACATCCTAGATCTGAATGAAAGAAATAATCTTATTAAATACTTTTTTATTTACATAGTTGAATGTGCTGACAACAAAATCACACAAAAATAATCAATGGAAATCCAATTTATCAACCCATGGAGGTCTGGATTTGGAGTCACACTCAAAATTAAAGTGGAAAACCACACTACAGGCTGATCCAACTTTGATGTAATGTCCTTAAAACAAGTCAAAATGAGGCTCAGTAGTGTGTGTGGCCTCCACGTGCCTGTATGACCTCCCTACAACGCCTGGGCATGCTCCTGATGAGGTGGCGGATGGTCTCCTGAGGGATCTCCTCCCAGACCTGGACTAAAGCATCCGCCAACTCCTGGACAGTCTGTGGTGCAACGTGGCGTTGGTGGATGGAGCGAGACATGATGTCCCAGATGTGCTCAATTGGATTCAGGTCTGGGGAACGGGCGGGCCAGTCCATAGCATCAATGCCTTCCTCTTGCAGGAACTGCTGACACACTCCAGCCACATGAGGTCTAGCATTGTCTTGCATTAGGAGGAACCCAGGGCCAACCGCACCAGCATATGGTCTCACAAGGGGTCTGAGGATGTCATCTCGGTACCTAATGGCAGTCAGGCTACCTCTGGCGAGCACATGGAGGGCTGTGCGGCCCCCCAAAGAAATGCCACCCCACACTATGACTGACCCACCGCCAAACCGGTCATGCTGGAGGATGTTGCAGGCAGCAGAACGTTCTCCACGGCGTCTCCAGTCTCTGTCGCGTGCTCAGTGTGAACCTGCTTTCATCTGGGAAGAGCACAGGGCACCAGTGGCGAATTTGCCAGTCTTGGTGTTCTCTGGCAAATGCCAAACGTCCTGCACGGTGTTGGGCTGTAAGCACAACCCCCACCTGTGGACCTCGGGCCCTCATACCACCCTCATGGAGTCTGTTTCTGACCGTTTGAGCAGACACATGCACATTTGTGGCCTGCTGGAGGTCATTTTGCAGGGCTCTGGCAGTGCTCCTCCTGCTCCTCCTTGCACAAAGGCGGAGGTAGCGGTCCTGCTGCTGGGTTGTTGCCCTCCTACGACCTCCTCCATGTCTCCTGATGTACTGGCCTGTCTCCTGGTAGCGCCTCCATGCTCTGGACACTACGCTGACAGACACAGCAAACCTTCTTGCCACAGCTCGCATTGATGTGCCATCCTGGATGAGCTGCACTCCGTCTCATGCTACCACTAGAGTGAAAGCACCGCCAGCATTCAAAAGTGACCAAAACATCAGCCAGGAAGCATAGGAACTGAGAAGTGGTCTGTGGTCCCCACCTACAGAACCACTCCTTTATTGGGGGTGTCTTGCTAATTGCCTATAATTTCCACCTGTTGTTTATTCCATTTGCACAACAGCATGTGAAATGTATTGTCAATCAGTGTTACTTCCTAAGTGGACAGTTTGATTTCACAGAAGTGTGATTGACTTGGAGTTACATTGTGTTATTTAAGTGTTCCCTTTATTTTTTTGAGCAGTGTGTATATATATATATATATATATATATCATATATATTTTAAAATATTTTTCACGAGAAAATGCCAAATAATACAAAAGAGAGATCCGTTTAGAAAGAAAGAAAGAAAAAAAACAGATCCTAAATAGCAATTTTCACCCACTTTGAGGGTCGCATAACATTAATAATCAGAGAGCATCCTGACCGGTTGCATCACTGCCTGGTATGGCAACTGCTCGGCCTCCGACCGCAAGGCTCTGCAGAGGGTAGTGCGTACAGCCCAGTACATCACTGGGGCTAAGCTTCCTGCCATCCACGAACTCTAGCCCCAGTACATCACTGGGGCTAAGCTTCCTGCCACCCCCCTCTACTAGCAGTTTTTTTTATCCATGCATAGTCACTTTACCCCTACCTACATGTACACATTACCTCAATTACCTCCACTCACCTGCCCTCCCACACATCGACTTTGTACCGGTACTCCCTGTATATAGCCTCGTTATCGTTATTTTATTGTGTTACTTTTTATACTTTAGTTTATTTAGTAAATATGGTCTTAACTCTTATTTTCTTAGAACTGCATCATTGGTTAAGGGCTTGTAAATGCATTTCACTGTAAGGTCTACACCTGTTTTATTCAGCTCATGTGACACATACATTTTGATTTGATTTGGAACAATATCTACATTCAATTATTATTTCAAATCGGTCAATGAGGGGATAACAGCAAAGGAGCTTATGGAATTTCCTTGACAGCAGACATGACCCTCAGGTAATTTAGGTATGTAAACCCTGAAAACACCATCTGGTCCATTACCGCTAAAAAGAACATAGACTGTTGACTCAATGTTCTCAGTGCTGCCTAGCCTTATACTGTACCTCTGAAAAACCCTGATCTCTCGTGCTTTAGCACATACATACATAAACACACACACACCACGTGAGGGGCAGATGAATTCTCCACCAGTGAGGGTTGCCTCTGCTGCACCTCATTACATTTTCCTCTCTGTGATTCTGTCCTGGAGGTGTGTGGATGTCACACTGCTTTAGGAGGGTCTTGCTATTTTCCTTAAAGTGTTTATTTTGTCCCCAAGAAGACCTCTGTCTTCAGCTGTCCATAAAGGATCTTCGAGGTGGTTGTTTGTGTTTGGCTGTAGATTTCTGTGTAGGGTACCCTGTCCTCCCATGTTAGACCAACGATCTGTTGTAGACATCGGATGTTAAAGGCCTCAAAGATTTTGATGTGCCAGGCTTCGGCGCCGTACATAAGGGTGGATAAGCCAAGCTGGTCACTAGAAATAGACTGCGATTTCAGACGTTTGAAAAGGTCCTGGGAACATTGATATGTCTTCCTAGGTGCTCACCAAAAAAAGACAAATTATTACCCAGCACTGGGCAGGAACTCCGAGCACCAATTCACAATGCTCTAGGAAGCTGTGAGAATACTATGAATACTGATTATATCTAGTGCATAGTTTATTATTATTTTGTTTTAAGCCTTCCCCAAACCATAGCCCTAACCTTAACTACTCTGAATTAATACCTAAACTATTACCCTTTTGAGTTGTTTCTGTTTTAACCCTGTAACTCCGCAGAATAAACCATGTAACCACGTGGAATTAATGCATGAAAAACAGATGTTAATTCATAATTCGTCAAATTTCTAAGGGATACTATGAGATCTTGTTGGGATGACACTGCCTTGTAAACTGCGGTCTTGGTGGGTATTGTCAGCTTCCTGTTCTCAAATACCCTGGACTTCTGTCGCCCAAAGGCCGCAGAGTCCACACGGACCTGCTGCAGGTGGGGGACAGGACACTGCCAACGTACGTGAAGTGGGGTACGACTTTGACCGTCGATGTGGAAGGTGGACACTTCTTGATGGGGGGGATGACTTGTTGCACAATGATTTGCATCGTTTTGATGCTGAGGCCGATGGAGGTGTAGATAGAGGAGACCACGTTTAGCGAGTGCTGCATGGATTCTGGTGAGTTGAAGAGGAGAACACAGACTTCTGCATATTGTAATTGGAAGATGTGTTGAGTTGAGGTCTTGGTGGCGCCTTGGAGGCGTGGAGGTTGAAAAGATTGCAGTCCAGGTGAAACTGTATGCCCACTCCATCATCTCCCAGGACTCCAACCTCACACACATACACACACACACACACACACACACACAGCCAAACACACAGGCTTCTCATGCATTAGCTCACTCCCATGTAGCTCTGGCCTAACTTATTCATAAGCCAGACCAGAAATAGACTCCAGGATTTCATAAGAAAATGTTTTCTTTTAGCCTGAGTTGCTTGGGAAGAACAGACAGATGTGAGAGAGGGAGAGAGGGAGAGAGGGAGAGAGGGAGAGAGGGAGAGGGACAGAAAGTTAAAGCCCTCTAATCCTTATGGACACATGTTGTATGTGCATATGACCCACTAACGAACATATGATATGACCCACTGGGCAAAAACTGGTTGAATTAGCGTTGTTTCCATGTCATTTCAACCCAACAATTATATGTGATGGGAAATATTGATTGGATTTGCAAAAAGTTATCAACGTAATGGAATTTAGTATTTTTTTCAACCAACGTTTAACCTTAATCCAGTGATAAGATGTTTATGTTTAATTCATGTTAGTTAACAACTCAACCAAATGTAAATCAAAACTAGATGTTGAACTGACGTATGTACCCAGTGGGGAGTGTATAGGAATGAATGAAACATATGGTGAGTGTATTTGTCAATGAGATATAGGTACACAGTATATCAGTGGAGGCTCCTCAGAGGAAGAAGGGGAGGACCATCCTCCTCAGTGAATTTCATTTAAAAAAATGTAACATTAAAAAAGTGATCCTTTTTGATAAAACTATACTACACATTTGCACGTCACCAACTAATTGATTAAAACACACTGTCAATACAAAACCTCTATGTGCTATGGTAGTAAAAGCCAAATTCATTATTTTATTCATGACATTTTTTTATACACTTTTAATAAATATTGTATACCTAAAGGGGTCCTAAAATTCAAAATCAAATAGCTAAATAGCTAAATGATCCATGGAATGAAAATCTTAAAACAATTACATATGTCAGCTTGTGTATAAAAGAGAAAAAGAGAGAGAGAGAGAAAGAGAGAGAGAAAGAGAGAGAAAGGAGGAGAGAGTACCATGTAGAAAGCGAGAGATGGAGAGAATTGAGAGAAATATTGTAAATGGATTCTGTCGGTAATGAGGTCTCAGCTCAGTAAAACCTGTGTGTGTGTGTGTGTGTGTGTGTGTGTGTGTGTGTGTGTGTGTGTGTGTGTGTGTGTGTGTGTGTGTGTGTGGCAGTTAAGAGGTTAATAAGCAGAGTACCTCAGTGGCATATTGACTGTACAGGGCTAAATCTGCTGACTCAATGTTGCATCCAGCTTCAAGCCCCCACAAACACACACACGCATGCACACACACACACACACACACGCGCGAGCACGAGCACATACACATCCACACATCGACACACCCACACTCATCCCGAAACACTTTGCAATTTGTGAGAACACACCTCAGTCTCTCTCACTAACTCTATGACGTCATGCCCCTCTCTTCAGACTCTAAACAACTCTACACACGTGCACGCGCACAAACAAACACACACAGATTGGACCTGTCAGCCTCCAGTATTCCCCCTGCCTTTCCCTCGGCCCAGGCTGACTTCTGATTGGCTAATGCTCCATAAGGCTGAATCCAGCAAAGCCTTTCGCTCCCCTCCTCTCCCTCTGCAGAGGAGAAAAAGAAGGAGGGAACAAAAGAAAACAATCAGCTCTGGCTTTGATCTTCTCGTCCTCTCCTTCTTCTTTTACTCACTCGCTTCTTCTGTGTCGCTCTGTTTATGTGTTTGTTTTGAACACGGCAATTTAGAGACCAAACATATGTCAGCAACGTCTTCAGCTGTTTACCATATCCAGACCCACAGAGTCTCTCTCTCACCACCTCTAATGCACTACATCGTTCTGTGGCTTCCTAGCCACTACAGCTATTGAGGAACAAGCTTTCTCCACTTCAACTCACCGGTAACCAGCTACGAGCAAACAGTCTCAATCAGCCTGCTAGCTACTGTACCAGCAGCAGCATCAGCAAACCTCCCCTCTCTCCTTCTCGCCCTCCCTCCTTTCTGTCTCTTTCTCGCTCTCTCTCTCTCCCCTCCCGCCCTCCCCTCTTTTATCCGTCTCCTGACTGCATGGTGTGCTGTGGTACAGTACCGTCTGTGTAGAGTGAGTCTCCAGGGGCTATACCCTCTCTGCCTTTGTCCAGGATCCCAACCTCGGTGCACCAAGCCTGGGTACGCCAGCTAGCCCTCACCCCTGCTGCCCCGCCAGTCTGCCGGAACTGGACAAGAGCTTCTGATACAGCCGAGAGTAGCAAGGGAGAGGGAGTGAGAGGGGGAGTGAGAGAAGGAGAGAGGGAAAGTGTGTGTGAGAAAGGATAGTTTAGAGTGAGAGAGGTGGAAGAGGAAAAGGACTGAAAGCCAAAACGGCAGAAAGATTGTGAGAGTTGAAATAAAAACAGAGTGAAGAGAAGAGAAAAGAAAAGGGTGGCAAGTTAGAGAAGAGGAGAGAAAAAAAAGAGAGGTACAGTGAAAACGCCTCTCATCTTCTTCTCTCTCTCTCTTCTTGTTCACTCTCCTTCGTTCTCTCTCCTTTTTCCCTGTGGCGGAACGATTAAGAGTTTTTTTAAAGATCCAGGAAGGAGAGAACCAGAGAGAGTGGAGCATTTCTGTCACGCTTCATAGAATCTTCCAGAAAACAAGACTGACCATTCTGGAGACAGACGGACACACTAACGAGACACTGACGGGACACTGACGGGACACTAACGGGACACTAAAACTCAACAACCAACAAACAAATAACCAAACGACCAAACCAACGAGTGAACTGAAGAACGAGAGAATCGGCAAGAGAGCGAAACAGTCGGACGGACGTAGAGAGAGAAAGAAAGAGAGCGTGCTGGCCTCCCTGCCACCCCTCTTGCCCTCAGCCGAAATGATGATGTATTTTTGGGTGAGTACCTCGCCTGTTGGGGGTGGGGGGTATAGGCTGCACGTTGGGGGGTGTAGGGAAATGCCTGGCCACTGGAGCTCTGGAGTGGCATATCTGAACCCATTCCACTGGAAAGGGGGCAATGTGGGAGGTCATCACACACACACACACACACACACACACACACACACACACACACACACACACACACACACACACACACACAAACTCACGCACGCAAACACACACACACACGCTCACACACTAACTCACTCACTCACGCATGCATGCAAACACACACAAACACAAACCCACACATGCATCGCAAACACACACACACTCATTCTGATAGTAGCTGTATCACCCTCTGGATGCAAACTTGCCGCATATGTGGACTCTCGCTCTGTTTCTCTTTCTTTCTCTCTCTTTCTCGCTGTCTTTTTCTCTTCCTCTACTTGATGTTGTTATCTCTATCTCCACCATGTGTAATGCAGCTTCCAGGTGTAAACCTGTGTTTTTGTTTGTGCAGTGCCTGTCATGGGAAAAACGAAAGGGAGAGGAGAGGTGGGGAGAGGGTGAGAGAGTGAGAGGAGGGAGGGAAAGGGTGAGAGGAGGGAGGGAGAGTGGGATGGAGACAGAAAAGTGGGAGAGGGTGAGAGGAGGGAGGGATGGAGAAATAGAGAGGTGGGAGAGGGTGAGAGGGCGAGAGGAGGGAGGGAGAAGGTGAGAGGAGTAAGGGAGGAGAAGTGGGAGAGGGTAGATTCCGCTGAATCCCAGTAAAAAAATATTTTATTAAAGCTGGGTTTTATCTGGGATACGGGATTCTATGATATGAACTTATCCTGAGAAGGCCCTCCATTGTGGCAGCCCTGCCGGAATTCTCTCCCGGTTTTGTGTTTTCAGAGAGAGAACAGGAATACGGAATTAGTTGACTTCTGGTTTGGGGTAGAGATCAGTGATTTGATTGTCTGGATGATCTTGATGATTCTTTTATCATGTAGACCTTGACAGATTGTCAAATGTATCGACGTTGTGTTGTTCTCACGTTGTGTAGTTCTCACGTTGTGTTCAAACGCTGTGAATATCAGTGCACCGTCAGTGCTCTGAGAGATTAAGAGATCTTATAGTGATTGGTGTACTGTGCATAGTCTAACCCCCAAATCCCCCAAATGACGTACAAAAACTTGCTTTGGGCAAATTCTGTGTTGTGTTGTGTGGTTGGCTGCATGCTGAGAAGAGGAAGTAGGAGGGGTAGGAGAGAAAGGAGAAATAGAGAGAGAGAGAGATGAAGTTCTGCGATGTGCTTTAAACCTGCTGTTCTGACCTCAACTGCTCTATGCTGGATCTGACTGTCAAGTACTACTGTACCAAGTATAGATCCTTGAAAACCAATAAAAGTACCAAGATCCCTCAACTCTGTCTTTATCTTCAATTCTCCACTCTTCAATGGCCCGTGCACACTCAGGTTGTTCAACTGATGTACAACACATTTGCCACAACGGTTTTGACTGTTTCCAACAAGTGTTGTGGAGACACTGCACTCCGTATAAACATTTTTGCACAGACAAACTCTGCTGTATCACACATATATCAGTTGCATTACAACCGTGTGTCAAATGCGTTGTACATCAGTTGTACAACCTGCATATGTATCTTGCCAGAGAGAGTCTGTATGTGTATATTTCTACATCGTCCTCCTTTACTCCAGATGAATAGTGCCTAGTGGTGTATGTGTCTTGAAGGATTTAATGATGGCCTGAGTGGCAAGCTGTCTGTCTGTCAGTCTGTCTGTCAGTCTGTGAGTGTAGATCAGGAGCTAGCTATCAGGGCTATCAGGGCTACCTGATACCTCAGCTATCTCAGCGGAGGAAGGGGAGGATCATCCCACTCAGTGAATTTCATGAAAATAAAAATAGCAAAACATTAAAAAAAGTTATCCTTTTTAGATACAATTATACTAAATAGATTCACATGTCACAGAATAACTGATTAAAACAAACTGTTTTGCAATGAAGGTCTACAGAAGCCTCTACAGCACCCTCTAGAGTAGCATCGTGGTGTAGCCAGAGGACAGCTATTTTCCATCCTCCATACATTGACTTCAATAGAAAAACCTAGGAGGCTCTCACCCACTTCCATAGACTTGCACAGTAATTATGACGACTTCCGGAGGACATCCTCCGACCTATTAGAGCTCTTGCAGTATGAACTAATATTTTGTCCATCCAATCAAAGGATCAGAGAATGAATCTAGTACTGAAAGCATAAGCTACAGCTTTCAGTACAACATTTGGACGAGTAGTTGACTCAAAGAGAGAGAAAAACAATAGTTAACAAATTATTTTCATCAAACATTAAGGAAATGCAGCAGATAAAGAGAGAGAGAGATAGTTCATTGTATTCTTTTCTTCTCAGTTTACCTTTCACTTACTTAACTATTACAGCTAATTTAGCCTACTCAACAGCCTGACTCAAACAGAGGGTAATGCTATTTATATTCACTAGCTGGCTAAAGCTGGCTAAGGCTATCCAACACTGCAACTCTTCAAGGTAAGCTTTCATAACTGCTAAACTGCTTGCTGTACATTGTACTGCATGATTGTACACATGGATTGGATTGTGGGTCTACTTACGTGTTAGTTGTAGTTTGTTGACTATAATGTTAATATGGTGACAACCATGTAGGCTGTGTAGCAGTTAGCAGTTATGGTATAAAGGTTTGGCTTGGAGAGGTTTTTGCGCCTGGTCACAGACAGCTGTTTTGTTATGCACTGAAGTCCACAAGAGAAGGGAAAAGGTGAGAGGAGGAGAAAGCGTAGATACGAGAGGGAATTATACTACGAGCAAAGTGATGAGGCTGTGTGGGTGCTATGAAAGTTTACTGTGTGTGCGCGGGTGATTTTGCGAAACATTTCTTAACCTACCTGAATTTGTCCAATAGAAACTCTTGTTTTAGTTGCAAAACTCAACTAGATGCAGGCAAGAGTGTGCAAGGCAGTATTGAATGTGTAACTGTCTGTCACCTTAAGTACTCCAATTTGTCTTTACTCCATCCTGTGCACCTACGTTATAAACTTTAATTTGTAGTCTAGGTTGTAGCAACCTCATGATGGGTATTTTTTAGGGCAAATTCGAGTATCATGTAGTAGGCTAAACCTATCGATGTTACATTGAGCTGGTTGAATGGAATATTAATAACAGTCATCCAATATGATGTAATAGAAATAAGGCCATGCTCATGAAAAAATAAATGTGCTCCCACTGCAGTACACTATGTTACATTAATCATTCCCCTTCATCACTCTACCTCACCTGCATCCACTGCTAGACAGGGGCTGCATCCCAATTGGCACCCTATTCCCTAAATAGTGCCCTACTTTTGACAAGAGCCTATGGGTCCATTTAATCACACAGTGATTCACACAGAGGATGGGTGGAAGACAAGAGAAGAGGTAAATAGAGGAAGGAAGGGGAAGGAAGAGGGTAAAGATTGATCAAAGACGAATCAGGAGGAGAGTGTTTTGCGGAAGCAGGGAATGACAGAGAAGCTGATAGAGGAGAGGAGGTTGTCCAGGTGTTTACAGAAGAACAACAAGGGATGAAAGGACGATAGGAAAAGGTGTTGACCGTCGTGTTTTCCTTCCTCTCGTTTGTGCTCCTGGGTCATCATGGTTAATTATTCATACTGTACATTGCTGGGGAGGAGAGAGGGATGGAAGGATGAGAAGAGAGGAGGATGGAGGAGATGAGAGGAGAGGAAAGGAGATGAGAGGAAAGGAGAAGAGAGGGATAAAGTAGAGGAGAAGACGAATGCAGCTTCCTCTTCCTTCCCTCTTCAGTGTGTCAGTAAGCTAATAAATAATTGAATGTACCAGGCAGGGGACTTGAGGAGAGAAAGAGGAAAGAAAGAAATGTGGAGAGAGAGATGCTGCTAGGCAGCAAACAGTTCACCTCCTTGTTTTTCCTCATTTCACTGACTACATTAGTAGACCGAGGTAGTTTTCCCATCTAATCTACCAGTGGCTTGAATAGCAGGGGAATCAGCCCAGGGTTAAAGTTGGTTTTTGACACCACTGATACTTGATGGATTACATGTCTTTCAACTACATATTTTTATTTAACTAGGAAGGTCAGTTAAGAACAAATTCTCATTTACAATGATGGCCCTAGAACAGTGGGTTAACTGCCTTGTTCAGGGACAGAACGACATATTATTTAGCTTGTCAGCTCAGGGATTTGTTCTAGCAACCTTTTGGTTACTGGCCCAACGCTTTAACCACTAGGCTACCTGCCACCCCAGGTACCTACTGCCATCTCGGTTTTTACCTTCCCTATGGTGTATCAGTCTGGTATCATATCAGCCTGTCCCTTACCAGTAACCAATGGAATTACTTCAAATTCCTCCGTTTTTCTCTGCAGTCTTGAGGGAATTACCTATGAGTTCAGTCCCCTGAAATGGGGGGGGTCTGCATGTGTTATCATTGGCTTCATTAGCACCTACACTGTTTTTTTCCCTCTTTGATCTGGTCAGCTCTTTATTCTTTATCTCCGCTGTGCGAGTGTGTATGTTTTCCCGTACCCCTGTGAACCCCATTAGGGAGAGTGTGTGTTTGTGTGTGTCAGTGAATCACTGTGGATTCTGTAGTTATAGATCAATCCCTGTGGGCCGATAAGTCCCACTACCATCACACTACCACTGCCACTGTCATTGCTTCTCCCGGTCTTTCCCTCTCTCCCCACTCCCCTCCCTTCCCCCCTCCCCTCTCATCCACCCCAGGGTGATATTCTTCCTGCTGATATCATTTTGTACTGCAAGGAGAGAATCCCATGAATCCCCTCTCCTCTTCTGCTCCCCTCTTTAATCTCCTTATCACCACGGAGATTACAACGTGCCGCGCTTGTAAGAACTAGGAGCACAGTGCACGACGAGGGGTGGGGAGGGAACAGGGAGAGAGGGATAGGAAAGAAGAGAGAGGGAGGAGAGAGAGGGATGGAAAGAAGAGAGACTAAAGAGAGAGATAGAGAGTGCATCAGAACATGTGAGGTGTGAGGTCCTATCACCCGTACCTAGCCGTCATTAGCTCTGTTTACACAAGTGAAAAGGTCCCCATCACCACCGTGTCTTATCGCCACGGTGATAGTGTGTTATCACCCCGCCGACAGTGTGTTATCTCTCCTCTCAGCGGTTCTGACTGACTCCAGATCAGTGTATACGTCCCAAATGATACCTATACCCTATATAGTGCACTTCTTTTGACCAGAGCCCTATGGGTCCTGGTCAAAAGAAGAGCATTATATAGGGGAAAGTTTGCCATTTGGGATGGGATCAGTGTCTAGCAGCTGCCGGCAGGTACTCCTGTTGGACTGTGAGAAAGGAGGGCAGAGGGCCTGGAGGACTCAGGAGGAGGTGTATCAGAGAGTCTAGTGGGATCAGGAACGAGGGAGGATGAATGGAGCAGTGGAAGAGGGGTGAAATTGCCAGAGGAGGAGGAAGGGGTGGAAGAAATTCCTCGGATCAAGAAGAAGGAGTGTCAGAGAAGATGAGGGAAGGAAAGAGTAAGGGCCATTTTCACATTCTTCCTCAACTGTTTTCTCTTTTTTACTTTCACTCTCTTTACTTTACTGCTATTTTCCCTTGTCCTGCTTCCCCCTTTCCCTACTCTATTCCCCAATATCCCCATTCTTTCTCCCCATCGCTCCCTCTCTCTCCTTGTGTACCAGGTCATCCAGGGAGGTTCAGTATTGTTTGAAGTCAGCTGCTGCTTTCAACCCCAATGCCTTTATTCCCCAATCTCACAGCTTGAGTTTGACATCAGGCAATGTGTGTGTGTGTGTGTGTGTGTGTGTGCGTGTGCGACTCAAATACATATGAGTTTGTGTGTGTAAGGGACATACATACAGTGCGTTTCCCTCTGCTGCCACAGAGTGTAACACAACAATCTGAGCTATGCTAGTTACTACCTACCTGCTCAGCTCTGGTATGGAGTTTGTATGTGTTTACCTCACAGTACCTAATGCTGTGTTTGTCTGTCTCCAATGTTAAATCAAAACTGAACGTGTTAAATTTAACCCTGGTCCAGTGTTTACACGGGCCCACACCTTTCAGTGTTAAATTAACACACTACTTAGTGTAAAGCCTTATTTGCATATTTCCCAGAGTGCCTTGCCTTTCGAGTGAATTGCAGAGTTACCACCCATGTCTGTATTTTTTAGTGACAGAGACATGTTTGTTGCATTCATACTGTGTATGTTTTGGTTCTACAAAGATGTGTCCATCATAATTCATTCATTGCGTTACTTCTTGCACACTCAAGTATCAGTTCTAAACATGTATATTTCTTCTCTATGTTGCCTGCAGCATGATCTATTTTCCTGCGCGCATGTACGACAGACAGTTGTCGGTCGGAGCGCGTCTCTGGAGCCACTGAGCCAGAGAAGCGTGTATCAATCCTGCTGTAGAATTCGTTGTGGCAGCAGGTCAAACAAATGACAAAAATTATTGAATCACTCAGAAAAAAACAAATCATGACTATTGAGTCAGTAAAAAGAGTTGTTCAAAAAGAACTGCACCTCAATATCACAATGTGCTGGCTTGCAAAAAGATGAGTAATTCCTATTGGAACCCAGCCAGAAAGGGGATAGCCAACATTTTGCATTTTTATTCACCCGCAACCTGCATTCAGAATGACTAGTGGTTGGGGAAAATAGAATATGAGACTAGATAAAGCATCTTAACTGGAACATCCATTTCAGTAACGGGTGCAACAAGTCCAAGTAACAGACTGGATTAGTTTAGAAACATTTATGTTATTCATATTTGAGTAGCATAAGATTAATGCATCAATCAATGTACATGGAAAAACATATTGAAACAAACAATTTTTAAAAAATCTACGTGCAATAGAGCATACTGGGAAATATGATAATGATCAGGTGTGGTTTCGGTTTAAAACTGGTTATTAACACCAACACTGCTGTTCTTTTACACCAGGGTTATCCAACAGGTCGATCGCGAGCTACCCGTAGCTCGCAGCCCACCTATGAGTAGCTCGCCAAACAACTCTAAATGTACATGCAATTTTTTTCATTTGTTCCATCGCAAACTGTCATAAACAAAAAAAATGTGTATTATCTTTTACCAGATCAATTGTGTTATATTCTCCTACATTCCTTTCACATTTCCACAAACTTCAAAGTGTTTCCTTTCAAATGGTACCAAGAATATGCATATCCTTGCTCCAGGGACTGAACTACAGGCAGTTAGATTTGGGTATGTCATTTCAGGTGAAAATTGAAAAAAGGGGGCGGATTTATCAAGCTAGCTAGTTACAGTAGTTCATCTTGGACAATTTCAGTGTAAACTTTACAGGGTGAAGTCCCGGGACTTTACATTAAATATTGACTCTCAGACAATGCTCATGTATTATCACTACCAATGATTTCAAAACATTTGTATGAATTTACCATTTGGCATGTCTCTTGATGTAATGACATGACAACTGCGTCAGCGTTTTGGGCAGCCCTTCCCCAGCTTTTGTTCCATGCTGGCTGAAGACCTAGCTATCCAGTTACTCGCTAACACCCGATACAGATGAAAGCAGAAACCTGTAAGTATCTTTACCTTAGAGTCAAAATCTGGAAAAATGAAACAGAGAAAACACAATTTGGGAAAATACAA
Organism: Salmo trutta; assembly: GCF_901001165.1. NCBI lineage: Eukaryota > Metazoa > Chordata > Actinopteri > Salmoniformes > Salmonidae > Salmo > Salmo trutta. The sequence goes on along the minus strand of NC_042974.1, from coordinate 52,365,944 downwards.
AAAATAGAGTAACGAAAAGAGAGAGAAACATGGGATTTCATTATAACGTTGTTTTAAAGCCTATTGAACACATTTCCCTTCACTCAGAGAATGGTTTTCTGGGAACTGACCTGGATCCTGAGGACCTGAGAGAGAGAGCGGGAGGGAGAAAAGGAGGGCGTAACCAAATAAGATTGAATATTTCGTATTTTTCCGTCCTCAAATCCTCCTCTCTTCTCATCTTTCCTTGATCTCCCCTGCCTTCTTTTTGTCTCATTGTTTTATTTTCTATCCCTTCCTCTACTGTGTATGTTGTACAGTGGTGGCAACATCGTGACCTTAGTTGTCTTGTGTATGTCATGTAGATATGTATGTATGTCTTGTGTATGTCATGTAGATATGGAAGCAAATCCATGTTGACTCCCACTGTGTCTTAACAATACTTGTATTCTCTATGGGCCCTGAATGAATACATTCTTCACACAGATAGATACATGGAGCTGGTAATATCTTATCCGCATGGGACTATACTGTTCGTTTACACACTAACCTACTGTTCTCCAATGCACAGAAGTTGGTGTGCAGTTGTGTGCATGCACGTGTGTGTGTGTGTGTGTGTGTGTGTATAAGGGAGACAGTGGCTATTCCCAGTGTGTATTTAATACAGGCCTAATGAACACGGTTGGCCCGCTTAGGTGGCCAGCTATGATTGACGAGGGCGGCATTTTCTGAGCTAAACTGATCAAGACGCGCCTCCAACAACACATAAAACCTCACATAATTCTGCCCCAAAACAATGACAGATTCTCTCAACCAGTGGCATACGGGCTTTTTAGGATGAGCGCTGATGCCGCCCTGTGATAAGCAGTGCCCACTTTGTGAAAGGAAAAATATTTTGCTTTTCAGCGTGCCTCTCCAGGGTGCTGTTGGAGAGACGCATCGCTGCGGTGCTCCACCACCATACCATCAAAAAAAGGATCTAACATAAATCATGCAGCAGATATAGCATATGGTAGAAAGAGTATGTCGCCTTTTCTGTAGCCTACAGGCTGGAGATAAAATGTATGACAATGTAACGAGACGGACACTTTTCACATTATGCACGTTTCTCTGATCAAATAGCCTAACTTAAATGGCACCCAATCAAATAAAACATGCGGGGTCATGTTAACAAACAACTTTTCCTAAAAACAGGACAGGTCAAAGTAAAAAGGACGTTATGGAATGGACAATCACAGCTGTTTACCAGGAGGTTCACCACATTGTCATGATCAGTAATTCAAGTTTGTATCTGTACATTTTTGACAAGCTGATCATAGCAAAATATAAAATACTTCTACATTTTCGCTGTGTAACACATTGCAAATAGGCTCATGACAACTCCTGATAAAGTTTGGTAGCTGATATTCAGAGCTTAAATAGCCAAATTGATTAGTCACAGGAACCAGGACTAATAAAGCCAATGCAACAGACTGTTTTACAAATGGTGGGCCTACCACGTGGATGGGCATTCATAACATTCCATTGCAGGCCGACATGATTGGCTACACACCAGTAAGCACGAGCCGACTTCTTTTGGATGTTTTTTTGTTGTTGTTGGTGTTTTACAAATGACAGGCTTACCACATACCACATTTCCACATCCATGGACATTGGTTTTTGGTCCAGTCCGGACCAAATCTGAACCAATCCTAGACGTCTACATTTGGTTCTGATTTTTTCTCCGGTCTGGATCAGCCTTGATTAGGCTCAAACATTGACTTCTATAAATTACGTATTTTCAAAACATTTTGGGGTCTCTCCTAGGGCGGCAATGAGTTGGCTGTACTACTGCTCAGTATAACACACTTAGAGTGACGGAGAGCTATACACTCATAACAGCCTCAACTCTTCTGGGGAGGCTTTCCACTAATGTTGGGCGATTAGGTCTGGCTCACAGTCGGAGTTCCAATTCATTCCAAAGGTGTTCGATGTGGTTGAGGTCAGAGCTCTGTGCAGGCCAGTCAAGTTCTTCGACACCGATCTCAACAAAATATTTCTGTATGGACCTCACTTTGTGGTCGGGGGAATTGTCATGCTGAAACAGGAAAGGGCCTTCTCTAAACTTTTTCCACAATGTTGGAAGCCAAGAATCGTCTAGAATGTCATTGTTTGCTGTAGTGTTAAGATTTCCCTTCACTGGAAGTAAGGGGCCACAGACCACGAAAAACAGCCCCAGACCATTACTCCTCTTCCACCAAACTTTACAGTCGTCACTATGCATTGGGGCAGGTAGCGTTCTCCTGGCATCTGCCAAACCCAGATATTTTCGTCGGACTACAAGATGGTGAAGCGTGATTCATCACTCCAGGGAACGTGTTTCTACTACTCCAGAGCTTTACACCACTCCAGCCGATGCCCGGCATTGCGCATTGTGATCTTAGGCTTGTGTGCGGCTGCTCGGCCATGGAAACCCATTTAATGAACCTCCTGACGAACAGTTCTTGGGCTGACGTTGCTTCCAGAGGCAGTTTGGAACTCGGGAGTGTTGCAACTGAGGGCAAACAACTTTTACGCACTACGCACTCCAGCACTCGGCAGTCCCATTCTGTGCGCTTGTGTGGCCTGCCACGTCGTGGACGAGCTGTTGTTGCTTCGAGACGTTTCCACTTCACAATAACAGCAATTACAGTTGACCGGGACAGCTCTAGCATGGCAGAAATTTGACAAACTGACTTGTTGGAAAGGTGGCATCCAATGACTGTGCCACATTGAAAGTCACTGAGGTCTTCAGTAAAGCCATTCTACTGCCATTGTTTGTCTATGGAGATTTCATGGCTGTGTGCTCGATTTTATACACCTGTCAGCAATGGGAGTGGTTGAAATAGCCGAATCCACTAACTTGAAGGGGAGTCCACATACTTTTGTATATATAATGTGCCTACTCCTCATCTCCATACCTGTAATGCATTCAGCTCCACCAATGAGCTTCCACAAAGCTTCAAGGTCAGATGTCAGATGTATAGATTGGCCGACACTCCTTCCTATTGGGAAACCATCTACATATGTTTGTTTATACACTACTTATTTCTGCTATTCCTGCACCTTAAATAATAGCTATCATGTAAATATAAACCTTTCCCCCAGAGGATTCTCAGTTGCATCTCACCTTCATCTGTTTTGAATGGGCCCTGTGTGCAACTGTCTCAAATTGGTGGCTCCGCGCGGTGACAGGGTGTCAGAGGTTAATCAGAGTCAGGGTTTAGTTGATCCCAGTGAGAGCTGTCAGCAGGTGCTGGGTTATAGGCCTTTTATCCTGGGTTTATAGTAGTCCCTCAGCTGAAAACACATGATTGTCTCATATATAGCTGCCGTCTACCAGTGATATAATGTCCTGAGCTGTACTCAACTCTGACACTGATACTGTATAAGTATGTTTAGAGAGAAATAGGCAAATGTACCTTGGTAAAGAAATAGTGTGTATACAATGGACAGGTATGGGCATACTGGAGAGACAGGTATGTGCATACTGGAGAGACAGGTATGGGCATACTGGAGAGACAGGTATGGGCATACTGGAGAGACAGGTATGGGCATACTGGAGAGATGGGGGGGAATTATGATCTCCGTATCTGGTGCTACATTTTATAAGTACACACAGCTGTGTGCGTGTGTGTGTGTGCGCGTGTGCATGTTTCTGTGACTGTGTGTCTGTTTGCAATGCTTGCATGTCAAACATTCGGAAACAAATTGTGTCGTCCTTGAAGCCCCAATTAAATGTGTCAATCAACTGTGAACGTATCGATCTGATGCTGTCACTCAACCACCTGGACACAAACAACCATATGCTGTATGTGTAAATGTCTATACAATTATATCAATTAATGTGCGGTTCTCTGACAAAACAGCTCAAGGGTGAACTGCAATGATATGGATAGAACATACAGTTGAAGTCGTAAGTTTACATACACTCCACAAATGTCTTGTTAACAAACTATAGTTTTGGCAAGTCGGTTAGGACATCTACTTTGTGCATGACACAAGTCATTTTTCCAACAATTGTTCACAGACAGATTATTTGACTTATAATTCACTGTATCACAATTCCAGTGGGTCAGAAGTTTACATACACTAAGTTGACTGTGCCTTTAAACAGCTTGGACAATTCCAGTTAATGATGTCATGGCTTTAGAAGCTTCTGATAGGCTAATTGACATAATTTGAGTCAATTGGAGGTGTACCTGTGGACGTATTTCAAAGCCTACCTTCAAACTCAGTGCCTTTTTGCTTGACATCATGGAAAAATCAAAAGAAATCAGCCAAGACCTCAGAAAAACAAATTGTAGACCTCCACAAGTCTGGTTCTTCCTTGGTAGCAATTTCCAAATGCCTAAAGGTACCACGTTCATCTGTACAAACAATAGTACGCAAGTATAAACACCATGGGACCACGCAGCCATCATACCGCTCAGGAAGGAGACGTGTTCTGTCTCCTAAAGATGAACGTACTTTGAGGCGAAAAGTGCAAATCAATCCCAGAACAACAGCAAAGGACCTTGTGAAGATGCTGGAGGAAACAGGTACAAAAGTATCTATATCCACAGTAAAACGAGTCCTATATGGACATAACCTGAAAGGCCGCTCAGCAAGGCAGAAGCCACTGCTCCAAAACCGCCATAAAAAAGACAGACTACGGTTTGCGACTGCACATGGGGACAAAGATGGTACTTTTTGGAGAAATGTCCTCTGGTCTGATGAAACAACAATAGAACTGACTTCAACTGTATATATGGGTTCATAGGTTGTTTGTGTTATAGCTAATTACATTATAATTCATTTGTCATAGTTTTTTTTAGCATCAGGTGGTTTTACAATGAAGGCAAACTCATTTTGTAATGAGTGAATTGAAATTCAAGTCCCAAGAACTCGCTAATTTAAATTAAAGACATATTTCAGCAGTAGATCAGAAGAGTTTAAACTTTGTGTGGACGGAGCAAAAAGATTACCCCAAACCAAATATTAACAATAGAACCCTCCTGGAACGTAATACTGGTAATATATTATTCTATTCAAACCTAATATTCTATTGTAATATTCTGTCAGTAATGTCTGTAGACGTATTGATTGTTCTGTCACTGGGATACACACTGTAGGTTAGGTTCTCTGCTCTAACTTTCTGGACCACTTGATTTGACGTGTGACAACTTCATTTGACAGCCACAGTGTCTGTGTTTTGATTCTGTCTCCTCGAGGACAGAGAGAGAGCTGGCTGTGGCGCTGGCCTAACATTGTTGGATTTTCTTTAATCGACCACTTTTATGCAAAGTTTTGAGCAGAAGAGCAGAGTTGGAGTTTTCGAGAAGAAATTGAGGCGTTTTAAATATGTGGACAGAAATAAATGAAATTGTGTATATCATAAGACATTTTTCTTTATGAAGGAATTCGCAAAAATTCCTTCATAAAGAAAAATGACTTCACTCATATAATTTCATTTATTTCTGTCCCTTACAGTGACAATAGTCAGATTACACACTTTCAACATCTTACTTTATCCTTTCAGAATATCATTACCAGCTAATATAAACTGTAAAAAATATATAAACTGTCAAACATAGTAATAACATAAATGAAAAAGTTAAATCCCAAACTTTGAGAACAGTACATCAGGGCAGATAATTCCACACAGTTGCTGCTCTCAACCACTTTATATTTGATATCATTATTGTTTTGTCTACTTATTAGCCAATCTCTGCATTATTACCACAGTAGACCTGGTTTAATAAGAGGTAATTATCAACCTACGTCCCGCTGGTTCAACTCCGCTGCTAATCAGTCCTATAACATTATTCAACATTAATCCAATAATGTAGTTTAGTCACAATTATGACCCAATTACAACCTTGTTTTACATCCATTTCATTTGGCCCAGGAGTGTACTGTCGTGTGGTAACTTAACGTTTCACTACATATGTAATTATACTAGAATTAATAACACACACTGTAATGGGTTTTGGAGGCAAAGCTAGCAGGCTACAGTACACTAAGCAATAGCATGGAGGAAAGGAAAGGAACAATAGAAATAATATGAAGGTATTGTCATTCAGTCTCCCGTGCTGAAAGAGATAATTGCGATCATATTTTTCGCATTGAAACTTGGTACAATAAAGTTCTGTTACTGTACAATAATTAGGATAGACTGATGGCTTTCTATGAAACATCTACAATAAAGTAGATGAGGTTCAACTTCCTGATGTCATTACACTATCTTTTTTACATACTGAAACATGAGGTAATTATAGACAGCGTTATATAACCTGTTTTGCAACGACTGAACTGCAATATCAGCAGCATAGAATCATTTCAGCAGCCAGAGAAACGACACATTCGCACGCGCTTAACAGTATGTTCCAAAAAAGTGTTCTCTGCGGAGGGTTAGGGTTCTACCAACAACCGTTTTGATCTGAACAACCCTTTTTGGGAGATAAGGGTTCTTTGTAAGGCAAAGGGTTCTACCTAGAACCTTTAAAGCGACATTCAGCCCACCCCTGGTTCGGTAAAATGTCGAGGGATGGGGCTGGAGAAATGTATATATCAGCTGCTGATTGCCCCTTAACATCATATGAACCATTTTTGGAAGAAAGGGTTCTTTGATGATTCTTTGGAAGGTAAGAATGAGTATTTGAAAGGCAAGAGGAGTTCTTTTTAAGGCAAGAAGAGTTCTACATAGAACCATATATCATTTCCCCATCGTGCTCTATTGCAGGGTGGTTTTCGGAATTGTTTGTTTTAAAATCTGTGTTTTTGCATATACATTGGTTGGTTGATGCATACATTTTATGCTACACAAAGATACACTACATGACCAAAAGTATGTGGACACCTGTTCGTTGAACATCTCATTCCAAAATCATTGGCATTAATATGGAGTTGGTCCCCCTTTGCTGCTATAACAGCCTCCACTCATCTGGGAAGGCTTTCCACTAGATGTTGGAACCTTGTTGCGGGGACTTGCTTCCATTCACCCACAAGAGCGTTAGTGAGGTTGGACACTGATGTTGGGCGATTAGGCCTGGATCGCAGTCGGCGTTCCAATTCATCCCAAAGGTGTTTGATTGGATTGATGTCAGGGCTCTGTGCAGGCCAGTCAAGTTCGAACACATCGATCTCAACAAACAATTTCTGTATGGACCTCGCTTTGTGCACGGGGGCATTGTCATGCCCAAACTGTTCCCACAAAGTTGTAAGCACAGAATCATCTAGAATGTCATTGCATGCAGTAGAATGAAGATTTCCCTTCACTGGAGTTAAGGGGCCTAGCCCAAACCATGAAAAACAGCCCCAGACCATTATTTCTCTTCCACGAAATCTTACAGTTGGCACTGTGCATTGGGGCAGGTAGCGTTCTCTGGACTGCCAGATGGTGAAACATGATTCATCACTGCAGAGAATGTTTCCACTGCTCCAGAGTCCAATGGAAGCAAGCTTTACACCCCTCCATCTGACACTTGTCATTGTGCATGGTGATCTTAGGCTTGTGTGCGGCTGCTCAGCAATGGAAACCCATTTCATGAAGCTCCCAATGAGCAGTTCTTGTGCTGACGTTGCTTCTTGTGCTGACAGTTTGGAACTCGGCAGTGAGTGTTGCAACCGAGGACAGATGAGTTTTACACGCTACGCACTTCAGCACTCAGTGGTCTCGTTCTGTGAGCTTGTGTGTCCTACCACTTTGTGACTGAGCCGTTGTTGCTCCTAGACATTTCCACTTCACAATAACAGCACTTAAAATTGACCGGGGCAGCTCTAGCAGGGCAGAAGTTTTACGAAATTGCTTGTTGGAAAGGTGGCATCCTATGACAGTGACACATTGAAAGTCACTGAGCTACTGCCAATGTTTGTCTATGGAGATGGAATGGCTGTGTCAGCAGCAGGTATGGCTGAAATAGCCGAATCCACTAATTTGAATAGGTGTCCACATACTTTTGTATATATAGTGTAAATAAACCCAGTCCGGGGTTAAATTTACTCTTGAAAGTTGTAATAGTAGAAGGCACAATGTGCAATTTCAAATTTGAGTAGGGCATAATCAGTTCCTCTTGTCATGTTAGTTGTTGCATATGTTAGACTTAGGGTATAACTAGGCCATCGAAGAAAGGCCTTATGATATATATATATAATGCACGCTGTATTTAAACAGGCAGCCCAATTCTGATAAAAAAATGTACCAACTGGTCTTCTGACCATTCAGAGCAGCTCTAAAAAAGATCTAATGTGAAAAGATCTGATGTGATTGGTCAAAAGACCAAATTAGTGGAAAAAAGATCAGAATTATGCTGCCTGTCTAAACGCAGCCGTATTGTCATAAATAATTACATTTAAAAGACTAATAAGGCTGGCAGAACATTTCATAGAGGGTTCTAGGTAGAACCACATACAGGGTTTTTTATGAATAACCCTACATAGAGGGTTCTAGGTAGAACCCTCTGCACCAAAATGGGTTCCCCAATGGGGACAAACCGAAGAACCCTGCATGGTTCTACTCAGCACCTTTTGTTCTAAGAGTATACCGTGTGGATGAAGCAAAGACATACTGTATCCAGCTGTGCCAGTGTGTCAATTCACTGTTAGACTGTTGTTCTAAAACATGGCTGACCTTTTCAGAGTGTGTTGGAGTGGGAGACAGCTCATAGGGGAACGCTTGTACAGTGAGAAGGAGTGCAGCAGTGTGTGTGTGTGTGTGTGTGTGTGTGTGTGTGTGTGTGTGTGTGTGTGTGTGTGTGTGTGTGTGTGTGTGTGTGTGTGTGTGTGTGTGTGTGTGTGTGTGTGTTTAAGTTTTAATGTCACATGCACAAGTACAGTGAAATGCCTTTCTTGCAAACTCTAAACCCAACAATGCAGTAATCAATAACAATGTAATACTAAAAATAACATAAGGTAAAACATTAAAATAAGAATAACACAAGAACGTAAGCATACCATATACATGTGTGTGTGTGTGTTTTTGAGACTGAGACGGAGAGAGCGATTGTGTAACGTTTTGGCGTCATTGTATAGAACAGTGTGTGGAGCACTGTGTGTGCTTGTGTACCTACTGTATGTGCGTCCTCATCTTTAGCAGTTTGCTATAGATGTTACCTTACTCTGAAGTCCCTGGGTTTACCACCAAACCCCTGTTCCATTTTCCTCAAAGTGAAATTACACTCCTCTAATTTCCCCCCTCTTGTCTCCCTCCCTCCATCGATACATTAATATTTAATGCAGCACCTTGAGCGAACTCCTAAAAACCTGGGCAAGGGGATTATGTTCTGCAAAGCCTTTAATCCAGCTGAATTAGAGGTTTAATAGCACACAGCCATTTGTAGATTACTGGGCTTACACTCCAGGGACCTAACTCTCTGGATCTCTCTCTGTGCTGCCTGACACATGCGGACATGCACACACACAAAAATACATGCCGAACGAACACACACACACACACATGCAAGCGTGTCCGCACACAAACGCACGCACACAAAAACACATGTTAAATTCAGGTGCTATCCCAAGCCACCACACAGGTTTAAAAATGTTCTTTACCTGGAAATTATTGGGGATTACATGTTCAAAAACATCAATTTGGTTTACACCATTCACACGGCCGCCACACACAAACTCAATCCAGAAACTCAGTCCAGAAACTCAGCATAATAATTTTACGTAGGGAAAGCCATTTACTCTTGTTGTTGGAATGAAATACTGTCGTTGTTTTGCTGCCGATGCCTTTCGCTGCCTCTGCACGGCGCCACCAGCCTCAAATACAGAATGACGGAGTCGCAGAGTACAGAGAGACTGGACTATTCAGTCAATATGTAGTCTTTGACATTAAGATGATGTTTTTATTTAGCAGTAACAACTAGGAAATGTGAGTTTGGAGAATTTTTTATTATCAAATTGGATGTTATTATTTTTTTTTTTTTTTTGGTCCGTGAAACGTTAACAGCACATTTCTGGGAAATGAATGTGCCTGGAAAACCTACTGTCTGCAACAAAAGGTTCACGGCAATGTATTGCGCAAGGGTAGACTGTGGGTGTTGGTGTGTGGCAGGGTGGTGGAATGTCATGTTGGATGTGGCACTGGTCGCTGACACGTCTGCACTGGTCTTCAGAACCTACCACACACACAGACACACACACACACACACACACAATGCCAGCTGTTATCCTTCTCCTCAACAACAGCACCGTTTGCTACAGTGATGCCAGTGGGCATCAGGGCTTTGAAGAGCGCCAGTTTGCCATCCGACAAAGACACACACACACACACACACACACACACACACACACACACACACACACACACACACACACACACACACACACACACACACACACACACACAGCACACGCTCTCTGTTGGGACAAACACACACCGCCCCAACACACACACCTGTGTCTCTGTTGCAGGCAGAGTGCCCTCTTATTGTGTTTGTTAGTGTGAGCCAAACAATGCAGCTCGTACTGCGTTGGCTTCACCATCAGGAGAATAAACACTTTGGTGCCCACGTCAGGTTAGAGTAATGCACACCTTGTTTAACATGGGACAATCCTTTTGTTGTTGTTAAGCATAATATAGTTTGCATTAATTCACAGTCATTTTTCACTGAGGAATATACAGTACAGTGACCATACATTATAGTATATTTATTGTTATACAGTACAGTGACCATACATTATAGCATATTTATTGTTATACAGTATAGTGACCATACATTATAGTATATTTATTGTTATACAGTACAGTGACCATACATTATAGCATATTTATTGTTATACAGTATAGTGACCATACATTATAGTATATTTATTGTTATACAGTATAGTGATCATACATTATAGTATATTTATTGTTATACAGTATAGTGACCATACATTATAGTATATTTATTGTTATACATTATAGTGACCATACATTATAGCATATTTATTGTTATACAGTACAGTGACCATACATTATAGTATATTTATTGTTATACAGTACAGTGACCATACATTATAGTATATTTATTGTTATACATTATAGTGACCATACATTATAGCATATTTATTGTTATACAGTACAGTGACCATACATTATAGTATATTTATTGTTATACAGTACAGTGACCATACATTATAGTATATTTATTGTTATACAGTATAGTGCGGTACAATGCAGTGTGGTCTTCTGTTGCTCACTTGATAGATTATGGAGTTTGCAGTGTCGGGTTAGTGGGTTTGATTCCCGCGACCACCCATAAGTGAAATGTATACACTCATGACTGTAAATTGCCTTGGATAACAGCATCTGCCAAATGACTTATATGATATACTGTAGATGGCATCAGTTATTGTCCCCTTTGGAATGTAGGAAGTGGTATTTTCTCTCCTTCCTTCACACTCTGAGATACAGACATACTGTATCCTTTCTTTTTTACTTCTTCCTTTTCATTCTCAGGTTGTGGGCTACTCTGCTGCTCCACTGCATCATGGGAAATGTATGTCATTCCTTCCCAGCAGTCAGAATGCAGAATTTTATTCTCCACACAACCTAAGGTTTCCTCGAAGACAACCACAACCAGACCACAGTACCTGACCACATAGGACAACTGCAATGCCTGACCACAGAGTCAGGGAGGAGATCAACAGTCTTAGAGGGAACGAGAATAAGAGACGAGGAGAGAGGTGAAATGTGAAAGTCTGAGTCAAGCTAAGAGAAGATAAAAAGAGAGAGAGGGGGAGGAATGAATGAATAGGGAATATACTGACTTTATGTTATATGCCATGTCTGGATCAGACTTTACAATCATACACAATTTCGGATTTGTGTTTTGTTAGATTGTCTTCCTTTTCTGTTCTCTCCATTCTTTGTGCTTGTTAAACCAGACAGCTGTGTTTGTTTTACATCCAAGGAGAATAGAAGAGAAAAAAGAAAAAAACAACATTGAGCGATAATTGAGTTATATTCTCTCCTGAAGGGATTACATATTTGAGATGTGAAAATCCCCAACCAAAACAAAGCATAGACAGACAGCAGACGTTGAGGCAGTAGGTAGGTGGGTAGGTAGGTGTACAGTCTAGAGGTCCCGGGAGATAAGCTAAATGACCTGCTAGAACGAGGATAAATCAGACAAGGCCTAGCCCAGGGAATGTATGAGTTCCGCTTGCTAGATAATACAGAAAGTGACCTGGCAGGCCCACGCACCCTCTGTATTTTATTCCCTCCCTTCATTCCTACGTCTACCCTCCCTTCCTTCTCCCTTCGTCTCATTTTTATCTAAGGCATTTTGCCTCCCTCTTTTACTCCCTCCATCCATTCCCACCTGTCCCTTATCCTCTCCTCTTTCTCTCTTTCCATTCTCTAATGGTGTATCCTGATTTCCATCCTGTTCTGCTTCCCTCCTCTTTTATTTCACTCCCCCATCTCTACCCATCCTCCCCTCTTCTCTTCATCATCAGCCCTCTCTTTTTCCCCCTCTCTCCCTCTCTTTTCTTCTCTAGATTTTTCTGTCACTCTCTATCTTCCTCACTTTTTCTTCTTACTAACGCTTGTTATTTCTCTCTTGATCTCACTAGTTTTCTGACCCCCCCCCCCCCCCCCCCCCCCCCCCCACACACACACACACACACTCTCTGGTGAAAGCACCAGCACAACTGCAGAAAATGACTGTTCTTCTCCTACAAAGAAAGCACTTTTGTAAATTGAGGCCCAGAGAAAAAATGCTTATACATTCAGGGAAAAAGTTATACTGTACTTTTTTTTCTCTGTTCAGAACCTCCTCTTCTCTCAGATAAATCACAGGCACTCGTTTTGCCGAAATGCTAATGTTGGTGTTGCGGTGTGTGTGTGTGTGTGCGTGCGTGCGCGCGTATGCGTGTGTGTGTGAGATATATTGCGGCCGACAATGGGGAGAACTAAAGCAGAACGAGGAGGATTGAGAAATGCATTTCTGTGACGTCAAAATGTAAAAAGGTGCTGGAGCGAGTCCTTCGCACTGCATGAACTCGCATAAAGATTGAACAGACTCTTTTTCTTTCTTATTTTTTCTGTTCTTTCTGATGTATTTTTTCAGCAGCAGTGTCTTCAGAAAAGGAAAGGGGAAAGTGAAATACAGAGCACCAGAGAGAGAGAGAGATACAGAGAAAAACAAAGGCCGGGTGAAGAGGAGGATGAGCATGATCAAATGTGTGTATGCATGTGCAGTCATGTGTGTGTGTGTGTGCGTGCCCATGTAAAAAAATGAAAGAAAGAAATTGACGAGGATGAGAAGTGAGAGAGAACAAAGAATAGAGTGATGAGGGGCCGACGTCTGTGATGGACCCGTGTCTTGCTCCTCTCTCCTGCTTTCTGCTCAGATGATGGATGCTTTGCTAACAGATTTGCTGAACGTTAAAGGCTCCATCCTCTACGCTCCTCAGGGAGGCTGGGCAGCCCTTGCAGTCCAGGGAAGGGGCTCCATCCTAGGCTTCTACTCCGGCAGCAAGCCCCTGAAGTCAACTCCCCTGAATGAAATACTGCCGTGTCAGGCCCTCTATTACTGCTCAGTGCCGAGAGGAGAGACTCCACCGCTACCACGGCTACCAGAGTAGCCCAGCCGCAGCCCACAGCAACCAATGCATAGATACATTAAAGCGAGATGTAAATTATTAACAATGAAAGCTACAGATGTAGGATCTTAATTTGAGCCAGTTTGCTACAGCAGGAAAATGATTCTGCATCAAAGGAAATGTGAATTAATGGAACATTTTTTGTTGGGGTTGATATGTTTTTTATGAGTGCAAATCAAGGCCGACATTTTATAGTGGAAATTACAAGCTTTAGAAGCCATTTTAAGCCTTGAATACACTACACGTATACATTTCCTGCTGTGCATGAAAATTCTCAGTAACAAAAGAGTGATCAAATTAACATCTGTACACACCAAAAAAAGATTATTGTGCTCGTAACCATAGCGGATCCATTTCTGTTGCTATATGGAAGCTTTTTTTGAGGGTTCTATGAAGAACAATGCTAATAAGGTTCTAATTGGAACCTTTATGGTGCTATAAAGAACCCTTTCCTAAGGTTCTATAAAGAACAAAAGGATCTATATAGCACCAAAGAAGAGTTCCTGTAACGGTTGTCGTCGGATAAAGCGGACCAAGACGCAGCGGGGAAATGTGCACTCATCTTCTTTTTTATTTAGTTGGCAAAGAAGGTGAACCAAAAATAAACACGTACACAAAAAGAAACAACGACGAATAACAGTCCTGTAAGGCTTGCCGCTATACACATAAACAATCTCCCACAAAACACAAACAAAACACATACCTATATATAGGACTCTCAGAGGCAACTAAAAACACCTGCGTCCAATTGAGAGTCCAATACCCAATTACCTAGACATAGAAATACTAAACTAGAGAGAACATAGAAATACAAAAAACATTGAACATAACCCAAAACCCGGAAATAATAAATCAAACACCCTTCTAAAAAAAACACCACCACTAACCACATAAAACAAATACCCTCTGCCACGTCCTGACCAAACTACAATACAAATAACCCCTATTACTGGTCAGGACGTGACAGTTCCGCTACGGTTATAACCCTTTTGGAATCTAAATAGAATCGTTTTCATGGTTCTTTTTAGAAATGTTATGGATCGTGATTCTATGAAGAATGTACCTCAATTTCAAAGGTTCTTTGTAGATCTTTTGAAGGAACCATACAGGTTTTCTTTATAGATGGTTATTGTTCAGATTCTGTAAGCATTATTATTGTTGTTTTATTTGACAAGTTGAATCAGGTGTGCTAGCTATGCAAAGGCTGGTGGTCCCTGAGGAGAGAATTGAGTAACAGTGATTTAGTCAACTGTTCTCAATTGACACAAGGCCATTCATGAGTCTTTCACAAGACACTGTAACTGGCCATCCATATTTAATATTTAATGGCATAACACAACAGATTAGATCAACTGGAATGACACTCTCGCTCACGGTTGCACAAAAAGAGCTTTGAATGAGCTGCTGCCCCTACATTTGAATTATTACTAAAAGAGGAAAGAACCCTTTCTGAACTGCAAAGAACCATTGAAGGGCTCAAAGGGTTATTTGAGTCATTATTGTTCCACATAGAACCTTTACCAAAGAACCCTTGAACTCTCTTTTCTTAGAGTGTAGATGTAAGGTTGTGTCTGTCCCAGATAGTGTCCGAGTTTGTGCACGCTGCTTGACTATCCACAGTTGTGTGTGTGTGTGTGTGTGTGTGTGTGTGTGTGTGTGTGTGTGTGTGTGTGGGTGCGTGCGTGCGTGCGTTTCTAAACACACAGTAACAAGGCCCTGGAGGTGGGCTATTACTTTCTACTCTGTAATGAGTCTTTAGACGATAAAAAACACATATCACGCACACACACACACACACACATACACACCACACATCCCGAGCTAATTTACTTCCAATTAGATTTAGCATTATTTCCTAATAACCCAATTTGAGGAGGGTAATCATATGTTACACTCCTGCGCTAATGTAATCTACACAGTGTGGGGTCAAACTCAATTTGGTTTAGTCAGATGGGAGAAATAAGACTGTACATTCCCTCTGATGGTAGGACAGGTTAGGACGGTTCATCTGTATAAAAACTCTCACTGCGGTTGGTTGGGTAATGTGGTACACTGTAAAATATCCTGTTGTTACAGTAAAAAAAAAGGTAGCATGAATTCCAAGGAAATGTTTGTTTAACATTACTGTAAAGTAGGGTGTGTATGTGTGTGTGCAGAGATGGGAAAAAATATACATCTAAAAGTATCTTGTTACAAACACAAATTACCCAAAAGAGAGTGTTTTTGGTTTTACTATCCTTGTGGATACCAGAAGTCCTCACAAGGACAGTAAAACAAGGAACTTTGTGGAGACATTTCGATGTTGCCCATAAGGAAAAAGGCTATTCTAGGCTTAGAGGTTAGGTTTAGGGTTACAATTAGGGAATTATATTTGCTTTAAAAATAGGATTTAAAATGAGAATCAATTGTTTGGTCCCCTCGAGGATAGTAAAACATACGTGTGTGTGACATGCACCTGAAATGTTGCTTCCAGTATTTCAGGAGTTTTGGTATTGTTTTATGAATGTGTGATGTCATTCTCACGTATGGTCTCTGACACTTATGTTTTATTCCTTAGAGTCTAAGAGGCTGGTTTCTGACTGGTCCAGCCTGTTTCATTACTTAGAGTCTAAGAGGCTGGTTTCTGACTGGTCCAGCCTATTTCATTACTTAGAGTCTAAGAGGCTGGTTTCTGACTGGTCAATCCTGTTTTATTCCTTAGCGTCTAAGAGGCTGGTTTCTGACTGGTCCAGCCTGTTTCATTACTTAGAGTCTAAGAGGCTGGTTTCTGACTGGTCCAGCCTGTTTCATTACTTAGAGTCTAAGAGGCTGGTTTCTGACTGGTCCAGCCTGTTTCATTACTTAGAGTCTAAGAGGCTGGTTTCTGACTGGTCCACCCTGTTTCATTCCCTAGAGTCTAAGAGGCTGGTTTCTGACTGGTCCAGCATGTTTCATTACTTAGAGTCTAAGAGGCTGGTTTCTGACTGGTCAATCCTGTTTCATTACTTAGAGTCTAAGAGGCTGGTTTCTGACTGGTCCAGCCTGTTTAATTACTTAGAGTCTAAGAGGCTGGTTTCTGACTGGTCCAACCTGTTTCATTCCTTAGAGTCTAAGAGGCTGGTTTCTGACTGGTCGAGCCTGTTTCATTACTTAGAGTCTAAGAGGCTGGTTTCTGACTGGTCCAGCCTGTTTCATTACTTAGAGTCTAAGAGGCTGGTTTCTGACTGGTCCAGCCTGTTTCATTACTTAGAGTCTAGGAGGCTAGTTTCTGACTGGTCCAGCCTATTTCATTACTTAGAGTCTAAGAGGCTGGTTTCTGACTGGTCCACCCTGTTTCATTCCTTAGAGTCTAAGAGGCTGGTTTCTGACTGGTCCAGCCTGTTTCATTACTTAGAGTCTAAGAGGCTGGTTTCTGACTGGTCCAGCCTGTTTCATTACTTAGAGTCTAAGAGGCTGGTTTCTGACTGGTCCAGCCTGTTTCATTCCTTAGAGTCTAAGAGGCTGGTTTCTGACTGGTCCAGCCTGTTTCATTCCTTAGAGTCTAAGAGGCTGGTTTCTGACTGGTCCACCCTGTTTCATTACTTAGAGGCTAAGAGGCTGGTTTCTGACTGGTCCAGCCTGTTTCATTACTTAGAGTCTAAGAGTCTGGTTTCTGACTGGTCCACCCTGTTTCATTCCTTAGAGTCTAAGAGGCTGGTTTCTGACTGGTCCAGCATGTTTCATTACTTAGAGTCTAAGAGGCTGGTTTCTGACTGGTCAATCCTGTTTCATTACTTAGAGTCTAAGAGGCTGGTTTCTGACTGGTCCAGCCTGTTTAATTACTTAGAGTCTAAGAGGCTGGTTTCTGACTGGTCCAACCTGTTTCATTCCTTAGAGTCTAAGAGGCTGGTTTCTGACTGGTCGAGCCTGTTTCATTACTTAGAGTCTAAGTGGCTGATTTCTGACTGGTCCAGCCTGTTTCATTACTTAGAGTCTAAGAGGCTGGTTTCTGACTGGTCCAGCCTGTTTCATTATTTAGAGTCTAAGAGGCTAGTTTCTGACTGGTCCAGCCTATTTCATTACTTAGAGTCTAAGAGGCTGGTTTTTGACTGGTCCAGCCTGTTTCATTCCTTAGAGTCTAAGAGGCTGGTTTCTGACTGGTCCAACCTGTTTCATTACTTAGAGTCTAAGAGGCTGGTTTCTGACTGGTCCAGCCTGTTTCATTACTTAGAGTCTAAGAGGCTGGTTTCTGACTGGTCCAGCATGTTTCATTCCTTAGAGTCTAAGAGGCTGGTTTCTGACTGGTCCAGCATGTTTCATTACTTCGAGTCTAAGAGGCTGGTTTCTGACTGGTCAATCCTGTTTCATTACTTAGAGTCTAAGAGGCTGGTTTCTGACTGGTCCAACCTGTTTCATTCCTTAGAGTCTAAGAGGCTGGTTTCTGACTGGTCGAGCCTGTTTCATTACTTAGAGTCTAAGAGGCTGGTTTCTGACTGGTCCAGCCTGTTTCATTACTTAGAGTCTAAGAGGCTGGTTTCTGACTGGTCCAGCCTGTTTCATTACTTAGAGTCTAAGAGGCTAGTTTCTGACTGGTCCAGCCTATTTCATTACTTAGAGTCTAAGAGGCTGGTTTCTGACTGGTCGAGCCTGTTTCATTCCTTAGAGTCTAAGAGGCTGGTTTCTGACTGGTCGAGCCTGTTTCATTACTTAGAGTCTAAGAGGCTGGTTTCTGACTGGTCCAGCCTGTTTCATTACTTAGAGTCTAAGAGGCTGGTTTCTGACTGGTCCAGCCTGTTTCATTACTTAGAGTCTAAGAGGCTGGTTTCTGACTGGTCCAGCCTGTTTCATTACTTAGAGTCTAAGAAACTGGTTTCTGACTGGTCCAGCCTGTTTCATTACTTAGAGTCTAAGAGGCTGGTTTCTGACTGGTCCACCCTGTTTCATTCCTTAGAGTCTAAGAGGCTGGTTTCTGACTGGTCCACCCTGTTTTATTCCTTAGCGTCTAAGAGGCTGGTTTCTGACTGGTCCAGCCTGTTTCATTACTTAGAGTCTAAGAGGCTGGTTTCTGACTGGTCCAGCCTGTTTCATTACTTAGAGTCTAAGAGGCTGGTTTCTGACTGATCCACCCTGTTTCATTACTTAGAGTCTAAGATGTTGGTGGGTGCTAAGCTGACATATGGAATTGTTTTAAGATGATCATACTATGGATCATTTAGCTATTTGATTTAGATTTTTAGGACCCCTTTAGGTATCAAAAACATATTTAAAAAAATGATTTGATAAAATATAGATTTTTGCCTTTACTACTAAAGCCCATAGAAACACATTGAAAAACACATTCAGAAAAGGCAAACTGTCAAAATATACAGTGTAATCGGAAAGTATTCAGACCCCTTGACTTTTTCCACATTTTGTTACGTTACAGCCTTATTATAAAATGGATTAAAAATATATATATTCTCATCAATCTACACACTATACCCCATGATGACAAACGCTAAAACACGTTTTTAGAAATGTTTGCAAATGTATTACAAATAAGAACAGAAATATCGTAATTACATAAGTATTCATTGAGCTCAGTTGCATCCTGTTTCCATTGATCATCCTTGAGATGTTTCTACAACTTGATTTGAGTCCACCTGTGGTAAATTCAATTGATTGGACATGATTTGGAAAGGCACACACCTGTCTATATAAGGTCCCACAGTTGACAGTGCATGTCAGAGCAAAAACCAAGCCATGAGATCAAATCACCCACCACCCCCCCGCCAACCCCTCTTTTACGCCACTGCTACTCTCTGTTCATCATATATACATACTCACTTTAACCATATCTACATGTACATACTACCTCAATCAGCCTGACTAACCAGTGTCTGCATGTAGCCTCGCTACTTTTATAGCCTCGCTACTGTATATAGCCTGTCTTTTTACTGTTGTTTTATTTCTTTACCTATTGTTCACCTAACACCTTTTTTGCACTATTGGTTAGAGCCTGTAAGTAAGCATTTCACTGTAAAGTCTACACCTGTTGTATTCGGCGCACGTGACAAATAAACTTTCATTTGATTTGGTTAGTTGATTCTTAAAATTCCTACCCATCTTGTTGGATAGAGAAAGAGGGCGCGCAAGATTCAAGATCCAGTGTGGGTGTGTGAGAGAGAACCCAGCTAGAACCGTTGGTTCTGTGGAAGTTGCGGTTCATTGAACATTTCATTTCATTTCCTTGAAAGCTTTCCTGGAATGTTTCATTAACCCTCTGAGAAAGGAAATGATAGGTCATGGAAATTACAGGTTATTTGAAGGGAATTAAAATGTTGTTTTATTCGTTGAATTACTTATTTATTTTGACGCGGCATCAGTGAGATTCAAACCTTCTGTTCTCTATACCTACGCCACAGCGCCACCAGGATGGAGCTAGCATGCCATGTGGTCTGACATATACAAAAGCCATTTTGTGCTAGCTGGGTAGTTATCCTGTGAGTGTGAATGATGTGAAGTGCTTAGTGAGAATGTTTTCTGCCGTGCCACGTTGAACCTTGCAGGTCCTTACCCCCGGTTCCAGCCTCACTGTGAACCCATGGTGTGGGTGCATGCGTGCGTGGTTGTGTGTGTGTGTGTGTGTGTGTGTGTGTGTGTGTGTGTGTGTGTGTGTGTGTGTGTGTGTGTGTGTGTGTGTGTGTGTGTGTGTGTGTGTGTGTGTGTGTGTGTGTGTGTGTGTGTGTGTGTGCGTGCATTCACGTGTGCGTATAGACGCCTGTGTGTGTGCATGAAGCTGTGTGAAGCCCCGGTGTGAACCCTGGTGTTTCAGCTCTATCACAGACATTTGCTGACGGGAGGTTTTGTAAAGGTTGATGGAGCGTCGCGGGTGTTCTGGAGCCTTCCTAGCACGTTGAATCACCACTCATCTCATCCACACACACTCCATTGAGCATCGCCATCACACACACGCTTTTACCCCTTTTTTTTAAATCTCCTCCTTTTTCCTCTCCCACTCTGTGTTAGGTCTGAGTCAGGACAGGCTTTGGCTATGGTCTTCAATGGATACAAATCAAGCTGGACCTTCACTTTTCCTCTAAATAATCATCACATTTTAGCCTATGCAAAGTTATAGGGTGGCCTTGAAACAATGCTGCTTTAACACCTTAAAGCTAGTGCATATATACTAAACTCAGCAAAAAAAGAAATGTCCTCTTACTGTCAACTGCGTTTATTTTCAGCAAACTTAACGTGTAAGTATTTGTTTGAACATAACAAGATTCAACAACTGAGACATAAACTGGTTAAGTTCCACAAACATGTGACTAACAGAAATGGAATAAGGTGTCCCTGAACAAAGGGGGGGATCAAAATCAAAAGTAACTCTCAGTATCTGGTGTTGCCACCAGCTGCACTAAGTACTGCAGTGCATCTCCTCCTCATGGACTGCACCAGATTTGCCAGTTCTTGCTGTGAGATGTTACCCCACTCTTCCACTAAGGCACCTGCAAGTTCCCGGACATTTCTGGGGGGAATGGCCCTAGTCCTCACCCTCCGATCCAACAGGTCCCAGACGTGCTAAATGGGATTGAGATCCGGGCTCTTCGCTGGCCATGGCAGAACACTGACACTCCTGTCTTGCAGGAAATCACGCACAGAACGAGCAGTATGGCTGGTGGCATTGTCATGCTGGAGGGTCATGTCAGGATGATTCTGCAGGAGGCGTACCACATGAGGGAGGAGGATGTCTTCCCTGTAACGCACAGCATTGAGATTGCTTGCAATGACAACAAGCTCAATCAGATGATGCTGTGACACACCGCCCCAGACCATGACGGACCGTCCACCTCCAAATCGATCCCGCTCCAGAGTACAGGCTTCGGTGTAACGCTCGTTCTTCCGACGATAAACTCACTCCTGGTGAGGCAAAACAGCGACTCATCAGTGAAGAGCACTTTCTGCCAGTCCTGTCTGGTCCAGCGACGGTGGGTTTGTGCCCATAGGCAACGCTGTTGCCGGTGATGTCTGGTGAGGACCTGCCTTACAACAGGCCTACAAGCCCTCAGTCCAGCCTCTCTCAGCCTATTGCGGACAGTCTGAGCACTGATGGAGGGATTGTGCATTCCTGGTGTAACTCGGGCACTTGTACCTGTCCCGCAGGTGTGATGTTCGGATGTACTGATCCTCTGCAGGTGTTGTTACACATGGTCTGCCACTGCGAGGACGATCAGCTGTCCGTCCTGTCTCCCTGTAGCGCTGTCTTAGTCTCACAGTACGGACATTGCAATTTATTGCCCTGGCCACATCTGCAGTCCTCATGCCTCCTTGCAGCATGCCTAAGGCACATTCACGCAGATGAGCAGGGCCCCTGGGCATCATTCTTTTGGTGTTTTTCAGAGTCAGTAGAAAGGCCTCTTTAGTGTCCTAAGTTTTCATAACTGTGACCTTAATTGCCTACCATCTGTAAGCTGTTAGTGTCTTAACGTCCGTTCCACAGGTGCATGCTCATTAATTGTTTATGGTTCTTTGAACAAGCATGGGAAACAGTGTTTAAACCCTTTACAATGAAGATCTGTGAAGTTATTCAGATTTTTACGAATTATCTTTGAAAGACAGGGTGCTGAAAAAGGGACGTTTCTTTTTTTGCTGAGTTTATAAGTAAAGCAGAATTAAGGATGTTCTGTACAGTTCTATGAAAATATATCATGATATGTACACCTACCTCCAGCCGTCCACCCCTCCACCCCTCCTCTCCCTGCTCTTAGCCCCAGCACAAGGCCCTGTTCTTGGGCTGCTGTGTGATCAAGCTGCCAGAGGACGGAGCTGGCTATCCTGCTGCAGTGGTGATAGAGTGTAGTTCAAAGTCTGGAGGGATTGCGACCAAAGATATCCATACGGTCCTTTTTTTCACAATGAGGGCGTTTCCAAAAACACACTATTCTCTAAGTAGTGCACTACTTTTGAAAAGGGCTCTGGTCAAAAATTGTGCACTAAATAGGGAAGGGGGTGTCATTTGGGAAGCAGACTATGTCTGCCTTAGGACAGTGTTTCCCAACCCTGGTCCTTGGGTACCCCCAACATTACACAGTTTCGTTGTAGCCTTGACAAACACACCTCATTCAACTCATTGAGGGCTTGATTAGTTGAATCAGGTGTGCTTGTCCAGGGTTAAAATACAAATGTGTACTGTTGGGGGTACTCGAGGACCAAGGTTACAATACAAATGTGTACTGTTGGGGGTACTCTAGGACCAGAGTTACAATACAAATGTGTACTGTTGGGGGTACTCGAGGACCAGAGTTACAATACAAATGTGTACTGTTGGGGGTACTCGAGGACCAGAGTTACAATACAAATGTGTACTGTTGGGGGTACTCGAGGACCAGAGTTACAATAAAAATGTGTACTGTTGGGGGTACTCGAGGACCAGAGTTACAATACAAATGTGTACTGTTGGGGGTACTCGAGGACCAGAGTTACAATACAAATGTGTACTGTTGGGGGTACTCGAGGACCAGAGTTACAATACAAATGTGTACTGTTGGGGGTACTCGAGGACCAGGGTTACAATAAAAATGTGTACTGTTGGGGGTACTCGAGGACCAGGGTTACAATAAAAATGTGTACTGTTGGGGGTACTCGAGGACCAGGGTTGGGAAACAATGCCTTAGGAAATCTATGCCTGGAATTAACAAAGAACCTTTTGAATTCTCATATGTGGGCGAGTGCCTTTTCATCTATTTAAACTGTTTGAGATTGTGAGCGTGAGAGTGAGCGAGCGAGAGAGAGACAACAGACCATCTCGAACTGAAGAAAGTATAAGTGAGTGGCATTCCACCTTGCCGAGGACAAGCACCTCAGGGGCAGAGCAGAGAAGGAGAATGCCTAATATCTTACAGTAGAGTACAGCACCATGTACACCCTGTCAAGTATCATCATGCCTCTCCATACCTTTGATTCCACTCAACTATTCTCTTTTACCATAACCAGCTGGGTCTCTGCCTGCTGCTTCCCTCACCGCTGTGTTTTAAAGTGACTTTCCTGCAGAGTGAAGTCAACCTACCACCTCTGTCTTTTGCATACGAGCTGGCCTCTCTTCCTGCTATGTGCGGCCGCAGCTCTCATCTCTTAGTAATGTGGGTACTTTTTGTTGTATCTGTGTTGCACTGTATTTTATTACAGCAATTGACTCCCACTTTGCTGAGACACACACTCACACATTCAGATACACACAGACGCACGCACCTGCAAGCATACACACAGTCACTCCTCCCTTTTTCCTCCACTTTCTCTTTCCCTCTCATCCCACCTCTCTCTCCTCCTTCCTACCTCCCCTTTCTCCCTCTCTCATGCTTTGCATTGTGTCAATAAACAGGAGAGTATATGTCATGAGAAAAAAAAACAATAAATATTTCAATAAGTTCAAACTGCTTTGAAGTTAAGGCTCCATGCCTTTGATGCCTCAGTGTCACAGGTATTTTAAGTCCAGGTACTAGTTCAAAAAGTAAATAAATAAATACAAACTTTACCCAGTGAACTTTCTGGAGACAAGGCAAGGACAAGATCAATAGGGAATATGATAATGACCCAACAAAAAACATGGTTGTAATTTCCATGGATTAATATGAAAATAATTTGGGATGATCTTTCTGCTATTGATGTGTTACATGGTAATATAAAACATAAACGTGCATAAAGAAAATGTGCCTCTTTTTAATAAGATGAGTTTTTTCCAGTGTATTTAAAAGTAGAAGAAGGTGATATTGAAAGAGCGCAGTTGGTTTGAAGCGAAGCATGACTGATATGTGTGATACCATATAAACCCATTATGCATTATACAACAGGGATGCACAACAATTACACACACGCTCACTACCACCGTGTGTGACAGCCCATCGGAGTAATATTGGTAAATAATGAAACGTTATAAGCTAGATTGGATATTACAGTGCCATTCAATCAGCCCCGTGTCTGTCTGTGTCCGCCCTTGGACTGCACCGTAATTGTAATCATGTAGAAAATGAAGAGGGATGAAACTGCATGTAATAATGCTGCCATACAGTACTAGGTGACTGGGTCTGTTCCTTCCTCTATCACCTTCAAAAGTTTCTCTCTATTTTAGATTGTTGTTAGAGGGTGTGTATGTGAATGGGAGAAAGAAAGAGAGGGGAAGAAACTAAAGGAGAGGGAAAAATCCTTGTTTGAACCAGCCTTACAATTCTCTCTGCTTTTTGTATCCCCCTCCACTCCTCTTCCCTCTCCTCTCGGCCCTCTCTCTCCCTCCACTCCTCTTCCCTCTCCTCTCGGCCCTCTCTCCCCCTCCACTCCTCTTCCCTCTCCTCTCGGCCCTTTCTCCCCCTCCACTCCTCTTCCCTCTCCTCTCGGCCCTCTCTCTCCCTCCACTCCTCTTCCCTCTCCTCTCGGCCCTCTCTCTCCCTCCACTCCTCTTCCCTCTCCTCTCGGCCTTTCTCTCCCTCCACTCCTCTTCCCTCTCCTCTCGGCCCTCTCTCTCCCTCCACTCCTCTTCCCTCTCCTCTCGGCCCTCTCTCTCCCTCCACTCCTCTTCCCTCTCCTCTCGGCCTTTCTCTCCCTCCACTCCTCTTCCCTCTCCTCTCGGCCCTCTCTCTCCCTCCACTCCTCTTCCCTCTCCTCTCGGCCCTCTCTCTCCCTCCACTCCTCTTCCCTCTCCTCTCGGCCCTCTCTCTCCCTCCATTCCTCTTCCCTCTCCTCTTGAACCTCTCTCTCCCTCCACTCCTCTTCCCTCTCCTCTCGACCCTCTCTCTCCCTCCACTCCTCTTCCCTCTCCTCTCGGCCCTCTCTCTCCCTCCACTCCTCTTCCCTCTCCTCTCGGCCCTCTCTCTCCCTCCACTCCTCTTCCCCCTCTCCTCTCGACCCTCTCTCTCCCTCCACTCCTCTTCCCTCTCCTCTCGGCCCTCTCTCTCCCTCCACTCCTCTTCCCTCTCCTCTCGAACCTCTCTCTCCCTCCACTCCTCTTCCCTCTCCTCTCGACCCTCTCTCTCCCTCCACTCCTCTTCCCTCTCCTCTCGGCCCTCTCTCTCCCTCCACTCCTCTTCCCTCTCCTCTCGAACCTCTTTCTCCCTCCACTCCTCTTCCCTCTCCTCTCGGCCCTCTCTCTCCCTCCACTCCTCTTCCCTCTCCTCTCGGCCCTCTCTCCCCCTCCACTCCTCTTCCCTCTCCTCTCGGCCCTTTCTCTCCCTCCACTCCTCTTCCCTCTCCTCTCGGCCCTTTCTCTCCCTCCACTCCTCTTCCCTCTCCTCTCGGCCCTTTCTCCCCCTCCACTCCTCTCCCCTCTCCTCTCGGCCCTCTCTCTCCCTCCACTCCTCTTCCCTCTCCTCTCGGCCCTCTCTCTCCCTCCACTCCTCTTCCCCCTCTCCACCACAGCTAGCGAGTGCTGCATTCTCTCTGAGGAGCTCCTGCGCTAAAACCTGCCTCCAACACACCAGCCAACCCCAGCATTCTTTATTAAACTAAAACATTTTGTCAGTGTTGTAATACACACACACACACACACACACATAGATGCACGCACGCACGCACACACGCACACACATAGATGCACGCACGCGCGCACACACACACTCACTCTGAGAAATGCTGAAAATAGTGCTGTGTGTCCCTGTAAACCCCAGAGAGAGAAGCAGTGCTAGTTTATTATTAGTATTCTGTTATTAGCAGTATTCTTTCTAGGGAAATGATACGCTTTATAATGCAGCTTCAGAACAGCGTGGCTCCAAATTGAATTAAGCCATTGCGCAACTCCTTCGATTTTCAAATACATAAAGCATGTGCATTATTCCTGCATGAGCTCTTCATTGTTTTACTATTAGAATGGAATTCTTTACGTGTGCATATTCCACCTTGCAATTACTATTATTTTTTGTTTAATCATAGGAGAATAAGATGAATTCTCAAAGCATAAATAGGTCATTTTGGATGCAAAACCTAATAGCTGTATTTAATTTTTGGGGAAATAAAAATATCTCTAATTCCTCCTGTGTAAACAACGAAATTTATTTGAGATATGAATAATGGATAAAGCATTGTACAGAAACGTAATGCATAAACAAAAGGCACAGGAAAGAGATGAATTCGAGATTAATGCAGGTAAACCAAAACATTTATCCTGTCCTACAATGGTACTGGCAGTCATTCCGTCCGTTATTATCGTCGCACACACCCGGTCCTGTGCCCGTACCTCACCAGGAAGGGTTAACCAACCGCACCGATCACCTGCTCCAATATCAATGTCCGCACGCACGCATGCACGCACTGGGCCATTTGATGTTAGAATACCCCTGAGACTTCCCCGCTCCCTCTCCTGTTTATCCCTCTCTCTCTCTCTTTCTCTCTCTCCAACCACTCTCCTCCAATCATTCCCTCCATCTTCCCAGGACCTCCCCCTTCTGTTGCGGAATGCTTCCACCCTTCCCCCTCTTTTCTCTTCCCCCCTGCTCCTACCCCCCTATCCCAGCCCCTGGTCCCTCCCCCTAGTCTCCTGCACTCGTGCATAGGCTTCTCCCTCGCTGTCAAAGTAAACAGAGAGAACAGAGAGAAAACAGGAGAACAGAAGAGGCAGGCGTCAGCCCCCACCACATATGCTTCTATCCGTCCGACGCTCGTCCGCGCCAGTGTGTGTGTGATTCCCATAACTTTCTAGCAGTTCTTTTATAGCAAGAAAGAAGTGAATTAGGAGGAAAATAAAAACAGAACTGCCGGACCAAAACAGGACACCAGTAGAGATTATAAAGAGATAAACAGACAAGAGAGAAAAAGACGTACAGACAGGAAGAGAAGGAAGATAGACAGAGTGCTAGATAGAGTGTATCTCAGTGTTCTCTATGCGTAAGTCATCCCGCCTCTCAATGCTGTGCTCCATGGCTAACTCTGGCTGTGTGCTGCTCTCCGGTGCTGGGATGCTACCCCACTCTCTGCAATGTCCCCCCGCCTTCCTCTACCTCCCAGAGGTAAGAACACTAGATATAATACCTCTCTTTGCCCTCTCTCTCCGTCTCTCTCTCTCTCTCTCTACTCTCTCTTTTTTTTCCTCTTACTCTTCCTTATTTGTATTTCTTTTTTTCTACTGTCCCATCATCTTTCTCTTCTCTCCTCCCCTCCGTCTCTTTTCTCTCCTTTTTTGTTAACTTCCCTTCTCCGCGTTCGCGCTGCATGGCAATGTGTCTTCCTCCTCTCACCCCCTCTCATCCCGCCACCTACCCTACTGCTGAACGTGGGCCATCCCTCTCTCCCTTATCTTTTAGATAATAATGTTTTTTTACCATGTGATATAATGTCAAGCTTTTTATTCTACTATTTGTCTTGGTAATTGTATCACTTCCATGTGTTTTGTATTTTACTCACTAGCTATGTCTCCATCCAATCGGCGACAGATTGTCTGGCGAATTTTCTAAACTCAGCATAAAAACAATATGTGTATTTTCCAAAAAGAGATGTGTTTCCATCAAATGTACTTGTTGCGGAGAAAAGGCTGTGCGTCATGACGTAGTCCACATAAAAATAACTTTTACAGTTACATTCCCATGTACCAAATAAAAAATACAAGGTAAATGGGTTTCCATCTCATTTTCAACTCTACTGATGGTTTTGTCACATGAAAATTGCATTATATAGTGAATATAGTGAACAGCTAGTAGATACAGTGCGGGTGAAGCCTACTAACGTTACATGATGAGATTATTATGGACAGAAGAGCGAGATTATTTTTATTTGTCAAACGGCAGCCAAGCATCGATCATGTCACCAGAATAAGACCCTAAATATTTATTGGAAAGGAGCGTCAAGATCACCTTGCACTTTCACCACCCTGTGAAGTTCACCATCATTTATTTCATCTGTAGTCTAATAAACTGCATGCTTTCTTTCCCGAGTCATAGTGGGAGGACCACACAATATGTCATGTCATGACTCCAAGTTTACTTCGATATGATGATTATTCTATAAGTACTTTCTCATAAAAGTTTTTCCACCGCCGTTTCTCGCATATTACATTTTACCAACACAAAAAGATCCCACCTTGTTGAGCCTATTTTGTTGTGTCAACATTTGGAACGTTTACATTTGCTGTTTCCATCAGGCCTGTCATGACATTTTTTATCTGACATGTACTTCACTCGCATAAAAAGGTTGGATGGAAACCTGGTTTCTGTCAGTGTTAACTCAACCAGAATTCAATGAACTTTCAGCTTGACACTGATTTTATCAGGGATAACTATACACTAAACAACTAAAGTGTTTCAAGCAGACTTTATCATATTCATTCGCACAGATTTCAGAGTTTAACATGTTTTAAAAGCCTACGATTATCCCAATGTTAGGATAGTTAGCACTTTGTTATATATGTCATTTGCCAAAATATTCAAGGAAAGTTTCAATTTGCAGTGGACAAACTTAAGATGATGAACAGGGATGATATTTACTCTCACGGGGGCCAAAAATAACAATCTGAAAGCCACACCACTAATAAACCACACCTCCTAAAAAATAACCTAAGGATAAAACATTTTTACTAAAAATGGAATAACCCATGTTTTAAATGAACCCACGTTTGGGTAATCCCAACAACCCAGCATGTAGGGTTATTCACGCATCCCAACCGGCTTGCTAAAATAACCCAGTGTGTGTTCTGTCCAATATTTACCCAGCAGTGGGTTTACAAAAAAACAAATAGGGTTGTTTTTAACTTGTACTTTTTGGAGTGTATGTTTTAAAAAGTGCCTTCACAAACACATGAGTTAAAATTCTGCCAATGTAATTACCCTTGGACATTAGTCAACTGACATAACAACGCACATAGAGGAGTGAATGTGGGAAGAGTGTGTGTGCGTACGTGTGTTTGTGTCAAGGTTGTTATGGTTTTGTGTTTTTATATTAGTTTATTTCTGTTAGTGTGAAGATTTTTATTGGAAATTCAGTTTAGTTTCAATTAATTTTCCATTCCACTTTTACTCATTTTTATTTAGTTTAAGTTTTATAAAAAAAATGTTTTTAAATGATTATTATTATTCGTTTTTTTAATTATTTGGTTTCAGTTTTAGTGTTAGGGACAGAAAGTAACATATGTGTGGGAGGCTAGAAGACATTTATGTGTTGTATAGTTTGTGTTTTTTGGAATGTCACTTCTTGCCACTGTGGGGTAGTAATGAATAAGGTGATGGGTCAGGTCATAGGTTAAGTTAGCTTTAAAGTCAGACTCAGCAAGATGAAGATGCACCAAGTACACAGTAGTAGTGGGTCAATTTCCACAACAACCAGGAGCATTGAAGCGCGAAGATAAACTTCTCCACTGTTTTGGTCCAGTAGCTATCACGTTCTGCAAGTATGAGGCGCTCCCATGCTCATGTGCAGATACTCTGTTTGAGTCTTGCATCGTGCACGCTTGTTGAAGCGGAACATTTTTGTTAAGTCGATGACCATCGTTTGTCACCGCCTTTCAACATGTGTTGCATTCTGGGGATACACATTTTCCGACTTGCACCTACTTGTCGACTGCATGAACTTAAAAACAGATATATGTGATCAAAGGTCATGATGTTTTGACTGCAAGTTTCTGCAGTTGCTCTTCACCAACTTCATACTGCAGCCATCACCTGCATTGTGGGAGGCTCTATTGTCAACCAATCATTAGGGTGTTTTTGTTTGACCCACATGGATGTGACCAAAGACATGACTGAACCAGGAACCATTTGGCTGTGATTTATGTGTACGGTGGATATATAGTACAAATAAATGTGATACTTTAAGCTGTCTCTCACTGATTGATTGTACAATGCACACACAATATTATTTTATGATTTCAGTTTGTGAATGTCTGATATTGGGGTTAGAAACATGTTTATTTCGACATTATAAAGAAAACCTTTTATAAACAATGGCAACACTGCCAAGTTGATCTGAACCTTGCTGTTAGAAAACCACATCAGTGTCCGTCTTTCAGCTGTCGCAGATGCACCTCCCCCGACTTCCCTCCTCGACTTTCGTCTACAGTCGGTTGATTTAGCCTTACAACTCAAACGGGTCCAATATCTGCAGTGCTGCTCGTGGCAACGTCATCTCGCTGAGTCTACCTTTAAATCAATCTCAGTATGACCCGCCAGATTCAGAAGCTTGAAAATACCATTCCAAAAGAAAGCTTGAAATCCCCATTCTATTTATGCACCCCAAAAACTAAAACTGAACATAATTCATGATGGTTGTATTTTATTTTAGTTGGTTTTGAGTCAAATATAATAGTTCCAGTATAGTTTAAGTTTTTCAAATTGCTATGTTAATTATTTGATTTCAGTTTACTAAATTGCTTTTCATGATTTGTTTTTGTTTTAGTTTCAGTTATAATAACCTTGGTGTGTGTGTGTGTGTGTGTGTGTGTGTGTGTGTGTGTGTGTGTGTGTGTGTGTGTGTGTGTGTGTGTGTGTGTGTGTGTGTGTGTGTGTGTGTGTGTGTGTGTGTGTGTGTGTGTGTGTGTGTGTGTGTGTGTGTGTGTGTTCAATGGCCAGTCAAACAAAGACAGGTGTCTGTTGAATGGTGGATTAGGCAATAGAACTAAATGGTTTTTGGCTTACTTTGTAATTTAGCCTTTATGTCTATCTGGATTTTTTTGCGTGGTTGACTGAGTGAGTATGTTTTTAGATTTTGTATTGGAAAGAGGCTTTCTGTTGGAAAATTGTATATTTGTGGCAAATATTGTACGTAGGAATTGTGTCTATTTATCTCTGTGTGTGTGTGTGTGTGTGTGTGTGTGTGTGTGTGTGTGTGTGTGTGTGTGTGTGTGTGTGTGTGTGTGTGTGTGTGTGTGTGTGTGTGTGTGTGTGTGTGCGCGTGTGCGTGTGTGTGCGTGTGTGTCTTAATGCCGCTGTGGGCAGGCAGCATGTGCAGTGGCAGGCTGCCTCTGTGTTATTGCCACCATAAAAGATATGGTAAGGCATGGGAGAGTGAGCATATCAAATAATGTGTGTGTGTGTGTATAAAATATGATAAGACTGTTCAGGGCTAACCTGCCTCGTCCAGCCTTCAAATGGGCCTCACTCATCACCTTTACAGCCCAGGCAGAGACCACCCGTCTGTTATAGCAGACCGTCCAACATACACACACACACACACACACACACACACACACACACACACACACACACACACACACACACACACACACACACACACACACACACACACACACACACACACACACACACACACACACACACACCAGCTGGCCCCCACACGGGCAGGGGACTGCCACACACTCGCATGGAGGAACGCACAGACATATACTGTACACACACTGACACACACATACAGCCTGTAACAGAGACTCTATGGGTCCCCGGGTGTGTGTGTGTGTGTGTCCTGTTTGCATCATAGACTGCAATATGTCCTGTTTGCATCATAGACTGTTCTCTGTTGCAGTGCTCCTTACATACAAGTGTAAATGTGCGTATTCCTGCATGCTTAGCTGTTGTTATATCATTGTTATATTTACATTGAGAGCATTGATAGTATCTTCCACATGGATGTGTAGGTTTTAACTGTCTTTGATCCTGGGGTCAGAACATTTGATGGACAAAATGAAAATATGAAACTGTAGATTGTTAGAACAGCTGACACTAAAAAGTGTAAAGAGAAAAAAGATTTGTTCATGGTACTTTTTGTCACAACCATTTCTAACAGCATCAATTCAGATGTTTGACATCGAGTGTGTCCCAGCTAATGCGTTTCTAAAATGACATCAATATCTTCTTGAGCTCCTCCGGTGAAAAGTCGTTTTGGAGGGTTTTTCTTCCTGACTTAACAGAGAGAGAGAGAGAGAAAGAGAGAGAGATATGTTATGCTTTTGGAAATTCACTCCTTCATGTGGACGTACGTCTTGTGGAACTTCTGCATTTATAGACGAACACTTGAACAGTATAAGTCTCATTATAGAAGTGTCTACGAAGGTTGTTTTCACAGCGAGGGCTGTAAAAGCGCTAACAACATTGTCTGTGTGTTGCGTAATAATGTTGAAGCAGAAAATAACTCCAGTGGATGTTGCATTGATCAGATCACAGTACACTCTGTTCACAGTTTGACTGGTGATTTCTTTGTCTTTTTGGTGCAGTCACAGAATGAGGAACGCTTTACATATTTCTTTCTGTTTCTTTTTCATTCTTCTCATGTGTTTCTGGTATAATAAGAATACATGTATTTATTTATTACTTTCTTATGATGACGTCAGTTTATTTATCTTGTTTTTTTTATATCTGTTGCTCAGTTTTCTTGTGAGCTTAACTGAATGGAATGATATCAGTATTTGGTAATTGGGGTTGATAGAATGGCGTTCTGTTTTAGCTGTTATTCTGATAAGATTAGATGAAAGAGTCTCGCCCAAATTAAGGAACAGTTCCTGCTCACCCAAAAAGGACACAAAAGAAAGACCGAAATACTGCAGTCTCTTATGTAATCCCTTTTCAGGCTCCCCATTTTCTCTGTTCTGACCTGCGCCTTGACGATTAGAATTACAGATGTGTGTTTCTGTGTGCCTGTCTGTGAACGTTAAATGGGACAATACACAATACAATGTTTTCTATGAATTTACAATACAAAGGTTTTTATTTAGGACAAGGGAAAGAAACATGGTTTTAACGTCTGAAAGGTACATCTCCTTTGGTAGTGTTTGTGTTTTTCTCTGGGCTACTGTGAGAGACAGAGGTTGCTGAGAGAGGGAAGGAGGCTCATGCTAGCAATTGAGTAAGCAGCATCTGCATTGAGCTTGACTGGCTTGCTGAGTTCAGTCACAGAGAGATTTCATCATTCAGAGTCTTCATCAGGTTACTGCTCTTTATTCATCCCTTTAAATAGCACCGCCCGGGATCACGGCTAAACACAACACCACACTGCCTATCTAGCGCATTTATCTCTCTATTTTATTGTATAGGATTTCCTTTCTCTTTTCCCCTCTGTCTGTCTGTCTTTCGCTCTCTCCCTCTCTCTCTCTCTCTTGCTTTCCCTCTCTTCCTCTGTCTCTCCTTTTCTTCGTGGAGACGGCTGGTTTTCAACTCCTCTTAAGTCAATACTGTGCAATAAATCTGCTAGTGCAAGCATCATTCTCTTCCCCGGGGAGGGAGGGGAGAATCTTTACCCACGCACACCCCGTAGTTAAACACTTCCTGTTTTTCTGTAATTTCTCCGCAAACCGCGGAGTAGGATGTTGGGAAATCAGTCTCTAGAGAATTATCTCTTTCTCAATTTTTCCTTTTTTTTTCTTTCTAACATCCTTTTTTTCTCACTCCATTTTTGTCTTTAATACTGTTTATGTTTTACACTTTTTTAACTGGGGATACTGTCTCTCCTTGTGCCAGACTTGTTTTTTTCTCAGAGTAGGTATCTAGCGTGTAATGTTTTTGATGCTGTCTCTCTTTGTCTCTGTGGGGTGTAATCGAACAGAAATAAATAGGAAGTAAATCTAACTGAAGTTATTTTTCTCTTTCAATAAATAAATAATTGCTTTGTCATTTGAGTCTGTTTTGTACACTGCGTAACACTGCAGTGAATGCATAGTGATATGCCTGACTTTTTAGAACATCTATCTTATTGCTGTTTTATTGCATTAGGTATGCAGGAGAGAGCACTGTTTGCAATTTATTTTATTCATGGTTTAGGTTACCAGAATGTTCAAAAGATTGAACTTTGAATGTATTCATAGTTCAATCTGATACATTGAACTGCTTTAAAATCAAAACCAGAGATAACAGCTTGTTCTGTTAAATATTCATATCAAGGAACAATTCACTCTTTCTTCGATATTGCTAATTGATTTGTTTCTGCTTGGTCATTGGAAATATGCTTACATACACACTAAGTGCTCTAGTGTTAAATCAACACTGAGAGTGTTAAATGTAACTTGTCTATATACGTGTTCACACTTTTCAGTGTTCAATTGACACACTGCTTGGTGTAAAGTATTATTTCCCAGAGTGCCTTGCATTTCAAGTGACTTGTAGAGTTATTACCCATGACTTTATTTGTTAGTGACAGAGACATGGCTGTTGCATTCATCCATTTTCAGTCCAGAATGACTTCTGGGTTAGAAAGACTAAAACTTGAGACTACCTTAACCATTTAATTTAACACTGGTTATTAACACCAACATTGGGGTTATTTTACACCAAAAAGTGATAACACTTAAAAATGTCTTTAAAA
The DNA here is from genome assembly GCF_901001165.1 of Salmo trutta. Lineage (NCBI taxonomy): Eukaryota > Metazoa > Chordata > Actinopteri > Salmoniformes > Salmonidae > Salmo > Salmo trutta. The sequence continues at coordinate 52,331,216 of NC_042974.1, read as the reverse complement.
ATTTCTATCAACCTTAGAAATGTTACTTTGAAAAAGCAACACTAGATTATACTGGACAATTTGCTGTTAATAATTGTACTATCATTGCAAAATTTGATTAGTGAGTGTAGATATTGTATATATGTTGTATTTTTTTAAACATTTATTTTCAATCAATTGCAGCTAAAGCAACACTGCAGTGTGGTTTCATTGAGAATGTATAACCTGTACTGTAAGGATATAGTTGATTGAATGGGCCTTGTGGGCCACTGTTGTATGCAGTGAGCTGCAGTGATCTGCACCATGGACAGCTCCAGAGCACAGCAGCATGATTCTTGGCTGATGTTAATCCCAATCTTTACTGGGACTAGAATAGAATAGAGTAGAGTAGAATAGAATAGGACTGAATTTAATTGAATAGAGAAGGCGCATGTGCGCACCAATAGGACGCATGGGGAGTGAGTAGCTCTGTTTTGTACCGTCAAATCTGTGATTATACTGTATGTAGAAGCCAGACAACATAGTTTAAATTATGCCTCTAAAGTCGATAGAGCAATATATCCCCAAGTAAGCGGGAGAGAGCGAGCGAGCGGTCAGTTATATACAACAGCGAACCAATCTGTGGGTAAAGTGACACTGCGACTCGAACCCAAGAAGCCATGGCTTCCCTTAGAGCAGTGGTTCCCAAACGTTTTATAGTCCCGTACCCCTTCAAACATTCAACCTCCAGCTGCGCCAGGGTCAGCGCATTCTCAAATGTTGTTTATTGCCATCATTGTAAGCCTGCCACACACACACAATATACGATACATTTATTAAACATAAGAATGAGTGTGAAGTGATAAAGAGCTCTTATAGGACCAGGGCACAAAAATAATATAATAATAATCAATCATTTTGCTCTTTATTTAGCCATCTTACATATAAACCTTATTTGTTCATCAAAAATTGTGAATAATGTTGGGTTATATTGGAGAGTCTCAGTCTTTAGTTTTCATGCTAGTGAGGGCCGAGAATCCACTCTCACATAGGTACGTGTGTCATAATTAACAGCGCGATTTGCCAAGGCAGGATACTCTGAGCACAGCCCAATCCAGAAATCTGGCAGTGGCTTCTGATTAAATTCAATTTTCACTGAACCGCTTGTTGCAATTTTGATGAGGCTCTCTTGTTCAGATATCGGTAAGTGGACTGGATGCAGGGCATGAAAGGAATAACAAATCCACTTGTTTGTGTCATCCGTTTCGGGAAAGTACCTGTGTAATTGCGCACCCAACTCAATCAGGTGCGTCGCTACGTCACATTTGACATTGTCCAAATCAAATCAAAGTTTATTTGTCACGTGCGCCGAATACAAGATGTGTAGATCTTGCAGTGAAATGCTTTTACTTACAGGCTCTAACTAACAGTGCAGTTAAATAAAAAAATAAAAAAGTATTAGGTGAACAATACGTAACGAAAGAAACAAAAACAACAGTAAAAAGACTCTGAAAAATAACAGTAGCGAGGCTATACCAGTAGCGAGGCTATACCAGTAGCGAGGATATATACAGGCACTGGTTAGTTGGGCTGATTGAGGTAGTATGTACATGTAGGTATGGTTAAAGTGACTATGCATATATGATAAACAGAGATTAGCAGTAACGTAAAAGAGGATTTGGCGGGTGGTGGGTGGCGGGACACAATGCAGATAGCCCAGTTAGCCGATGTGCGGGGGCACTGGTTGGTCGGGCTAATTGAGGTAGTATGTACATGAATGTATAGTTAAAATGACTATGCATATATGATAAACAGAGAGTAGCAGCAGCATAAAAGAGGGGTTGGGGAGAGGGGGGGCACACAATGCAAATTGTCAGGGTAGCCATTTGATTACCTGTTCAGGAGTCTTATGGCTTGGGGGTAAAAACTGTTGAGAAGCCTTTTTGTCCTAGACTTGGCACTCCAGTACCGCTTGCCATGCGGTAGTAGAGAGAACAGTCTATGACTGGGGTGGCTGGGATCTTTGACAATTTTTAGAGCCTTCCTCTGACACCGCCTGGTGTAAAGGTCCTGGATGGCAGGCAGTTTAGCCCCAGTGATGTAGTGCCTTGCGGTCTGAGGCCGAGCAGTTGTCGTACCAGGCAGTGATGCAACCAGTCAGGATGCTCTCGATGTTGCACCTGTAGAACCTTTTGAGGATCTCAGGACCCATGCCAAATCTTTTTAGTTTCCTGATGGGGAATAGGCTTTGTCGTGCCCTCTTCACGACTGTCTTGGTGTTTGGACCATTCTAGTTTGTTGGTGATGTGGACACCAAGGAAGTTGAAGCTCTCAACCTGCTCCACTACAGCCCTATCGATGAGTATGGGGGCGTGCTCGGTCCTCCTTTTCCTGTAGTCCACAATCATCTCCTTTGTCTTGATTACGTTGAGGGAGAGGTTGTTATTCTGGCACCACCCGGCCAGGTCTCTGACCTTCTCCCTATAGGCTGTCTCGTCGTTGTCGGTGTTCAGGCCTACCACTGTTGTGTCGTCTGCAAACTTAATGATGGTGTTGGAGTCGTGCCTGGCCATGCAGTCGTGGGTGAACAGGGAGTATAGGAGGGGACTGACCACGCACCCCTGAGGGGCTCCTGTGTTGAGGATCAGCGTGGCAGATGTGTTGCTACCTACCCTCACCACCTGGGGGCGGCCCATCTGGAAGTCCAGGATCCAGTTGCAGAGGGAGGTGTTTAGTCCCAGGATCCTTAGCTTAGTGAGTGTACTATGATGTTGAACGCTGAGCTGTAGTCAATGAATAGCCTTCTCACATAGGTGTTCCTTTTGTCCAAGTGGGAAAGATCTGTGGCTCTGTTTGGGCGTTATACAAATTGGAGTGGGTCTAGGGTTTCTGGGATAATGGTGTTTATGTGAGCCATTACCAGCATTTCAAAGCACTTCATGGCTACGGACATGAGTGCTACGGGTCTGTAGTCATTTAGGCAGGTTGCCTTCATGTTCTTGGGCACAGGGACTATGGTGGTCTGCTTGAAACATGTTGGTATTACAGACTCAATCAGGGACATGTTGAAAATGTCAGTGAAGTCACCTGCCAATTGGTCAGCACATGCCCAGGGGAACAGGTCCTGGTAATCCGTCTGGCCCCGCAGCCTGGTGAATGTTGACCTGTTTATAGGTCTTACTCATGTCGGCTACGGAGAGCGTGATTACACAGTCATCCGGAACAGCTGAGGCAAGCTGAGGCAAGCTTTCGAGGCAAGCTGTTGCTTGCCTCGAAAGCGAGCATAGAAGTGATTTAGCTCGTCTGGTAGGCTCGTAAGCTTGAGTTCTTTCGCACACAAAATATCAAACAATGATGGAAAGACCTGTGAGTTGTCCTTGTTAATGCAGATAGAGAAGAGCTCCAACTTCTTAATCATAGCCTCAATTTTGTCCCGCACATTGAATATAGTCGCGGAGAGTCCCTGTAATCCTAGATTTAGTTCATTCAGGCGAGAAAAAACATCACCCAGATAGGCCAGTTGTGTGAGAAATGCAAGCGGTCAGACAAGTGAAAATTATGGTCAGTAAAGAAAACTTTAAACTCATCTCTCAGTTCAAAGAAAATGTGTCAATACTTTGCCCCTTGATAACCAGTGCACTTCTGTATGTTGTAAAAGTGTTGCATTGTCACTGCCCATATCATTGCATAATGCAGAAAATACACGAGAGTTCAGGGGCCTCGCTTAAACAAAGTTAACCATTTTCACTGTAGTGTTCAAAATGTCTTTCAAGCTGTCAGGCATTCCCTTGGCAGCAAGAGCCTATCAGCAGCAAGAGCCTATCAGTTGGCGTCGGGAGCAATTGCTTGCACGCGCGTTACCACTCCACTCTGTCTCCCTGTCATGGCTGATGCTCCATCAGTACAGATACCAACACATATTGACCACCAAAGTCCATTTGATGTCACAAAGCTGTCCAGTACTTTAAAAATGTTGTCCTGGTTTCCAGTGGTTTGCGGGCCTTTCTTTTTACATTTTCGAGCAAACGGAATGAGCAGCATCTCCGTTTGGCTACATACGGACCATTAGTGGAATTCCCGCGAGAGAGTAACGGTTGATGTGATTGGATGTTAATTATTTGACTGGGCTACCTAGATTTGACATTGTGTTGTTATTTCGCTGAACACTAGGCGGTTGAATTTTTTGGGGGCAGTGAAACGAGGCTAATCAGGCGAGAAAAAAACATCACCCAAATGTATAGCCCCGTTGGAAAATGTGAATCACATTTTTTATGGCGTACCCTCGACAGCATTGCGCGTACCCCTGGGGGGTAGATTTGTTTGAAAATAATGTATAGTCAATCGTGTCCGATATGCATATACAGGGCCGGTACGTGGATGAACAGGACAACAAAATTGGCCTTCTGGAAACAAAGGTGCAAATTTTAGAAGTTGAACTGGACCAGCAAGAACACAGAATGAGGCAAAATAATATGAGAATATTTTCCCTACTGGAAGATAAGGAAGCTGATATCGGAGAAGCTTGACGTGGATGTATCACCAGAGGATGTGGAACTATCAGACCAAAGTCAGCCTTCTGAAGGTACAGGGGGGAAAGGAGATAAAAATCCATGGCCAGTCCATTAAATCATCCAGGACCTGTCTGCTACACTGAGGAGAAAACGCAAGCAATTATTCCAATCAGACAGTCACTGGAGGAAAAATGAATCAAGTCTCAACTCCGATTCCTGGCAGTGCTGTGGGTGGGGAAGGGAACACAGAGGATGGAGTTCACACATGCTGATGAAGCCCTGAACAGGCTGCGGGAAACCTTTCCAGTAGACAGAGAGCCCAATGCCCTGATGAGAGGAAGAAGTGGGAAAAATAAGCACACTAGGCTACATACAACGATGCCCAAGACCGGATTATTGTAAATTGAGACAATATTCTTTCCTCCTCCCCCCAATACAATCCGGACTTTATTGTCAAAAAATTAACTGTTCTGCTCTAGGAAGTGACGATAGAGTTAACCGATGCCAATGAGATACATGGACAATGAAAAACAGTATAAAAGAGGAAATATCGGAAATATATAATTGTCAATAATTGTTAAATAGATGTGTGTGTGTGGGCGAGAGGGTGTGAGTGGGTGTATGTGTGTGTGCATATGAATGGGAGAGTGAAGGAGGGTGAATATGAAAGCGGGAGAGAATGGGTGTGTGGGGGCATAGGGTATATGTTGTGTGTGAATGAAGGAGAATGGATGAGTAAGTAGATGTATAGAGGGGTGTAAATGTGTCAGAGAAGAAGGTAGTGGGAAAATACAGAAGGTTGGGATAAACTTGGCCTAGTTGGGTAGAGAAGTGCAAGGATGGGAGGTGGTGATAAGTTTGTCTTGGGTGGGTAAGGATGGGAGGTGGTGATAAGTTTGTCTTGGGTGGGTAAGGATGGGAAGGTGGGACAAGCTTAGCTTGTGTGGGCAATGGGTGAGTGAAGATCGGAGGTTGGGAGAAACTTGGCTTGGGTGGAGTAAAGGGGGAGAACTGGGAGGGGGTGGTGTAGAGGGTTGGATTTGGTTTGGGAAAGAGCGAAAGAAGGACTTAATTATACAAAAAAAGTTGTTTTAGTTGTTTTGTGGTTTGTATACCCTGTGTGAAATGAATAAGAGTTCTGGACAGATTAGGAAAGGATGTTGAATCATTATTATTCTTTGTTTGTCATTATAACTAAGATTCAACGGTGGTTATTATTGAGAATGGAGAGGGGCTATATCCAGGGGATTGAGATGGGGTAACTGGGAGGATATCAGACACTTCTCTGAGGTGTGCGTGGGGCCTCCACTCATCCCATTTAAGTCTCTCGGTGGACCCACTCTCCCCAAGTAGATCCCCACCAGCCACTATACTTACATTTAATTTATAAGGTAATATAAATTGACCACAGTACTTAAGCGGAAGTCTTTCTCCAGTGTATGTACAATTACATAATCCACTGTTTTATTCTGGTGCATTAGGAGAGGAGTTGGAGCTTAAAAGCCCTAAAAAGGCAAAGCGCCTCAAGTACAATGACATAATTTGCTTTATGTTTTGGGGTTTTGTTTTCTGTGTGTTTTTTTGTTAAATGTCTGCTCAGACCACATGCCCAAACAGTCTATACAGTGGGGAGAACAAGTATTTGATACACTGCTGATTTTGCAGGTTTTCCTACTTACAAAGCATGTTCAGGTCTGTAATTTTTTATCATAGGTACACTTCAACTGTGAGAGACGGAATCTAAAATCCAGAAAATCACATTGTATGATTTTTAAGTAATTAATTTGCATTTTATTGCATATATGCAATAAACAGGAGCAAATCTGATGTTTTTAGACTGAATTCAAGCTATATTAGATCAAATCCAGACAGGAACATACATTTTATAAGATTGACAGATGTAGTAAGGGAGCCTCTACAAATAATTTACAGGACACCTGGAGATTACTATTCCCAACTTCAAAAGATGATTTCTTTTTTTCCTCAAAGTAAGAAACGCTATTCAAGAATTGACTATCTTTATTTCCAAAAATGCACTTAACAATTTACTGAATAAAAAAATCATGATATAGTGATATCGGATCATTCTCCGGTATCATGCTTAATTACACCAATAGAAAATACAGTTACCGACAGAATTTGGAGAATGAAAAAAGCACATCTTCTGGCCGTCAAATTAATAAAAAATATACGTAAATGAAAAATGTTTAACATTACAAATACAAACATAGAAGACAGAGAAAAGCCGACCCCAGATATAATCTGGGATGCCTTTAAAGCATACATTAGGGGAATTATAATCCCATACTCATCAAAAGTAAAATCTGATTTAGTAGTTAAAATCACAGAAAAAATAAATCACTATCTTAGAAAAAGACCGTCAAAAATCTTTTCAAGGTAAAGATAAAAATCTTTATCTTATCTTTAACATTTGAAGAGAGCCAACAACTACGTGATAAACTCAGGTAAAGCATACTACTTAATGGCAAACCTGGTAAATATCTCACGGCTCTCACAAAACTAATACAGGCTAAATCAGTTCTAATTTTAAAAGATAAAGATAAAAATGTGGTAATTACAAAAAACTATGATTAATACATTTTAAAAGCGTCTATGAAATGTATAAAAATCAGAATTAAATAATAGCTTTCTTAAACTCAACAACCCTGAAGCAATTATCTGCAGACAATAATTCCTAAAACCAGAGATCACCCCAAAATAAATATTAGATATTGTTAAAACATTAGCACGGAGAATAGCACCAGGAATAGATGGCATTCCCATAGAATTCCATACAACATTTTGGGACAAAGTTGCGCCTCTATTTATACAAATGACAACACACGTCACTCAATTCAGTACTTTCTAGTTCCGTGTATCAAACAGTTATTTCAATGAATGTCTCATTTAGCCCTTGGTCAGAGGTCACCTCTGGTGTGTCACAAGGAGGTGTGGTCTCACCATATCTGTTTCTCCTTTACATGTCCACCCGAAAAGTTGTCTTCAGTGACACTCTGGACACTGGGTATACAGATGATGTAGGGCTGTCCCGAGCCATAGCCAGAATTCAAGAGGACACTTCCATGGGCTTGGAGGGCAAGCAGCTGGAATAGTGGGCCACGTCCAACAACGTGCTCGTGAACAGGAAAAATCAGTGGAAATTCCGATAAGTTTTTCAAGAGACCCTCCACAACCTTCGCCACTCACCAGGGGGATGGGAAGTACCAGTGGTAACAACAACCAAGTATCTTGGTTTTCATCAAGACTCTAACCTCAGTGGTGACAGACACGTGCAGCAGTCAGTGAGGAAGGCCTCAAAACGCCTATTCTGAAGATCTGGTCACAGTATACACTACACTAGTCAGGACTTGTCTGGAATACGGTGGAGTGCTGATAGTTGGATGCAGCAAAAGCAGCAGGCCCAACTAGACAGGGTGCAGAGTAAGGCCTTGAGAATCATCTCCAGAGGTGGAGAGCAGAGCAGGCGAGAGCAGGTGTAATAGTGTTGCTTCCGTCCCTCTCCTCGCCCCAGCCTGGGCTCGAACCAGGGACCCTCTGAACACATCAACAACTGCCTCCCACAAAGCATCGTTACCTATCGCTCCACAAAAGCAATGGCCCTTGCAGAGCAAGGGAAACAACTACTTCAAGGTCTCAGAGCGAGTGACGTCATCGATTGAAACGCTATTAGTGCGCACCCCGCTAACTAGCTAGCCATTCCACACCGGTTACACAGGCTGCAGTGCACCTGGTGAAGGACATGCACACTCTTGACCATCCACTGCATGACCTGCTCCCTCCAAAAAGAGGTAACTGCACCACCAGGCTCCTGAGAAACATCCACAAACTGTCCTGTTTAACTGTCTGTACGAACTGCCTGAGAAACGCCACTCTGCCCACTGCTGTAAAATAACTCTCGCTCTTAAATGTTTTTCCTTAAAATTCTATTTTTAACAATCACACTTTAACATTTCAATTTCCATAATGAAAAAATATTCTGCAATGTTTCAAGGGTCCTGTATTCTATTTATGTCACGTATTATCTATTATGGACTTTAAATTAGTGTTTTGCAATTCTTAAATGCTGACCACACCGCTCGCGTCGGGTGTGCGAGTGTTGCAAAATAAATTTACACATACATGTTATTCAAACATTGCACCCATACTGCTCGCGCAGGTCAACGAGCGTCTGCGTAGCCAGGCGCTAAAATAGAACTTGGTTCTGTTTGTGATGCTTGATATGCTGCAAGTCCTGCCTCTCCCATCTCCTCATTGTTTTTTTAAGAGCATATACCCACGTGGGTGATTGAAAGATGAACTGAGGTACCCACTCCAGTCCAGTTGGTTGTGGTAATACACCTTAAAGTTGGTTGCCAACCACCATATAAAGTCCAAAGAAGAAGAAGAAGCCTGCAGGAGGAGAGATTACTTGAAACAAACTTTATCTGTGGATTAATTGTTGGAGTAGAGGACCTAGTGCAGTTCCAGGAAAATAACAACCCAATGTTTATATTCCAGGACAAATTTGCTAGCAACAGCAAGCTAGCTAGCTAATTTGCCATAAATGTTTAATGCTTTTTGACCTGTCCCCAAATGAATGTAGTTGGTTCAGAGTTTGTTTTGATTTTTGAACCTGCATGTCCTTATCGCGTCTGGTGTGGGGGGACAAAATCAACATGCGTGCAGTCCAGTCAGCATGTAAGTAATGTAAATTATACATTTCTTTACTTTTATCTGTAACCAACAATAAATAAACTCAAATTCTGCAGCACAACAGCAGAGTAATGTCTAAGTGTAAAACTCAAAATTACTCAATAATCCATGCTTTCTGGGAAGTCCAAAAGTTATAGGCAGAGCTAGAAAGTTGGTGTCACGTGTTGTCCCTCTCCGGCCTCTAGGTCACCAGGCTACTAGTTATGGCGCACTCCTGTCACCATCGTTACACGCACCTGTACGTCTTCAGACTCCATCACCTTCCTGATTACCTTCCCTGTATATGTCACTCCCTTTGCTTCCTTCCCCAGGCGTTATTGTTTCAGTATCATGTCTGTGTGCTGCTAGTGTTTCTTTTTTTGAATTATGTTCCATTTATTTTATTAAAACACTCCCTGAACTTGCTTCCCGCGTCTCAGTGCACATCGTTACAGAATAACACCTCACCTAAGGGAAGCATCATCGAGTGTTTTTTTGTGTCAGTAGGAATTACGTCGGGTCCTGGAGCCACTACAGGCTTCAGCCAGTGTCGTGAGATACCCAATTGGCTGCACGATTCTCTTCTCATCACTCATCTCTCAAAAAATGGATACTCTAAACTTGGAAATCAATCAATCCACCATCATTAACACAACGGAAAAATCGAATGATTTATTATTGAAAAATGAATTGGTACAATTTAAGGCCATGTAAAAAACAATAATGCAGGAACTAGAGATGGGGGTGTGAGCGGGTCTGGGCAGAGGAGATGTAGTCGTTGTTTGTATGTGTCTGTAAGTTGTTGTTCGTATGTGTATGTTTGTATTTGGTGTGAATTTATAATTTTGGGGGGAAGAAAAATGCAATATTATATACTGAACAAAAATGTAATGCAACATGCAACAATTTAACAATTTTACTGAGTTACAGTTAATGTAAGGAAATCAGTTTTACTGAGTTGCAGTTCATATAAGGAAATCAGTCAATTTAAATAAATATATTAGGTCCTAATCTATGAACTTCATATGACTGGGCAGGGGTGCAGCTTTCGGTTACTGGCCCAATGGTCTTAACTGCTAGGCTACCTGCCGCCCCACAATAACCTTTTCTCCCCAAAAATTCTAGGAGGTCAAATTTAAACTCTACTTCAATAGATCCAATACTTTCATTAAATGGCTTTCAGCATCTCTTTCTATGGATTACAACTGATTATTAGTGGAAGATAATATTATTTTCTCCCCGTATATAAAAATGATCAGATGTTATTTTCTGCTTCATAAGCTACTTGTTTGAGACATTCTCAAAATTTCAGCTTCATTTCGATACAAAAACTCAAAATTCAATAATATTCAATAATAACCTGAAGTTTCTCTAACTTTAAATTGAAACCTTCTGTTCCCAGGACGACTGAGCCTGTTGACTACAGGAGGTGTTTGCGCGCGCGTTCATTAGTAACGTAACTTACCGAGTGCTTGGGCTCCGTTACGGCCTGCTGTTAAAGATGCCTTGTTCTGGAGGATCTGACAACATTACATTGTTATTTATCAGTCCACTATCGCTCTCTCTCTCTCTCTCTCTCTCTCTCTCTCACTCTCTCTCTCTCTTCCCCATCCCCCCCTTTCTATCTCTCTTCCTCTATCCAACCATATGAGGGTTAGTATTTTGCCAAAATTGTTACCATGGCACTTTCTCATGCTCACGCCGTCCAACGGCCATTAAATCTAATAATGAATAAACTTCCGGCAGCGCCCCGAGCCAAGAGTTGCTGTTCATTTGCGTTTGCCCTTATAATATTTAATAAGGGCAGAGTTTGCTTTTCACAAACCACACACTCTCTTTCTGCTGTTGCTGATCCATATCGCTGAGATGATTATGCTTTTTTTTCACCAAAAGAGAGAGAAGCAGTGAAGAAAGTGACAGCATAGTTGTTTCGATTTCACAGACAATCAGAGGTCTTAGAGAGTGAGAGAGGGGCCCAATCTTCCTCTCTCCTCTCCTCTCACCTGCTTCTTTAGAAACCCCTATAAGCCATCATAAGCCCTGTAACTCCAAGGCCAAGTTCACACACAATGTATTTCATGCTTCTCAAAGTTAAGGCTGTATTGGTAATATCATTCCTGCCTCCTTACACACACACACACACACACACACACACACACACACACACACACACACACACACACACACACACACACACACACACACACACACACACTCTCTTTATTTCTCTCTCTCTCTCCCTCGTCTTTACTCTCTCTCCTCACCTGTGCCCAATTTGTGTCAGAAGACTGTTCTTAATTGGAAGTTCCAGAACCTTTTCCTCCTCCTCCTCTCTGTTCACATTCCCTCCCTCCCTCCTTCTCACCCTCCCTGGCTCTTTCTCTTTATTCCCACTGTCAGCTAGGAACATATGCATTTGACCTTGACATGGGTTTGTCATAAAAGAGAGAGCACTAATGATATGGAAGTGTAGGATTATAGCCCCCTGTGTGGAGTGAATTCTAATATGGTAACACTTAGGCCTACTGCAGACACTCAAGAGAAGGGTAGATACCGAGTGGAGGGGAGGATGGAGGGAGGATGGGAGGGCATGCAGATCTCTTGTTGAGTCATGTACCATTTGAAAAGTTTTCAAGTGTTTCAGAGGTGTAGACTATTTAACTCTGTCAATGTCTGTCTGTCTCCTGCTTTGTTTGTCTCTCATTCCTCATCTTATCACTCGCTCCCCTGGTGTCTGTCTTCCTCTTTCTTCCTCCCTTAACTCCACCGTGTGGCTCCTCCAGTCTTTCTCTCTCCCATCCCTGTCTTGTCTGGCTCCTCACGCACCGTGTGTCTCTAACTATGTCCCTCTTTCTTTCTCTTTCTTCCGTTCTCTCTCGTTGTGTATGTCCTGTCTCGCTCCCTTCCCTATCTGTTTGCTTTAACAGGCCTAGGGAGTACTGTGAAAAACTCATCTTTCTCTTTCCTTCTCTTCCTATCTTTCTCTTTCCTTCTTTTCCTCTCTCTCTCCTCCCCTCTCTCTCTTTCTATATCCTCCTGCTAGTTCCCTTCCCTTTTTCATTTCTCTATATTTCTCTCTCCTACTTTCCCTGCTCTCTCTCCCCATTTCTTTCTTTCTCTCTCTCTCCTGATCCTCCATCCCTCTCTATTTCCCAATGAGAGATACAGCGACAGTGCAGGAGGGATAATAGGCTGGTAGTGAGATATTTGTGCCTCATAAATTCTCTATCGCTCAGCGTTATTTACGGCGCGGACAGGGATAGCAGCAACGCGACGGCCTCCGGTGTGCAACACACATCTTGTGTCCTTCCGTATCTGTCTCCATCTGCCCAGCCTCTCCCCCCGCTTGTAAATTAGAACCCCGCTGGCAGCTCCCCGAAGTCCACGCTCACATTAAAATGAGTTGCAAGTGTGTCACACCCTTTCCCTTCCCCCCTCGTACGCACTCAACCCCCCTCCTCGCAGGGGTTACTTAATTGAAAAAAGAGAGAGACAGAGAGAGAAAGAGATGGAGAAAAAAGAGACAGACAGCGAGAGGGAGAGCAACAGACACAGACAAAGTAACAGACAGTGACAGAAAGAAAGGTAGAGAAACAGAGGAGGAGAGGAGAAAGAGAGGTGTATTGGGGTTAGGGTTGACACATCAGTGTCCCCCTCAGAAGCTCAGGTAGCATGTTAGTTAAAGGTCTCACATTAGCTAAAGGTTTTCAGTGAGACGTGTGTCTGCCATTTAAAGGTTAGGAAGACAACACGGCCTGTTACACAGCCTTACAAGGCAGCATACAGTGGGTGGGGTCACCAGGGTCAGGTTTCTCTGGGGTCAGGGGTTAGAGGATATCGACCTGAGGTGACCTGTGGCGGTTCTGGTGACGTTGTGTGAAGGTTACATGTCTAACGTGTGTTTTTAACATGTGTGATGTGTTGCTGTGGTGTAATTACCCTGGTCTTACCCTAGACATCAGTCAGCTTAGGAGTTGAGGAGTGTGTGTGGAAAATGAGAATGTGTGTGTGCTCGTGTGCATGCATGTGTGTGTGTGTGTGGGGGTGTGTGTCATGGTGATGTAAAAACGTGTGTCCAGAGTTTAGACTTTATTTCTGTTTTTTCTCTCTCGCTCTCTCTCTCACTTGCTCTCTCTCTCTCAATTCAATTCAATTCAAAGGGTTTTATTGGCATGGGAAACATTTGTTTACATTGCCAAAGCAAGTGAAATAGATAATAAACAAAAGTGAAATAAAGAACAAATAATGAACAGTAAACTTTACACTCACAAAAGTTCCACAGGATAGAGACATTTGAAATGTCATATTATGTGCAAATAGTTAAAGTACAAAGGGGAAAATAAATAAACATAAATATGGGTTGTATTTACAATGGTGTTTGTTCATTACTGGTTGCCCTTTTATTGTGGCAACAGTTAACAAATCTTGCTGCTGTGATGGCACGCTGTGGTATTTCACCCACAATATTAGGTCGTTGTAAAATTGAACAGCTCTTTTCTGGATTTTGATAATTAGCAGGTATCGGCCTAATTCTGCTCTGCATGCCTTATTTGGTGTTTTACGTTGTACACGGAGGATATTTTTGCAGAGTTGTGCATGCAGTCTCAATTTTGTGTTTGTCCCATTTTGTGAATTCTTGGTTGGTGAGCGGACCCCAGACCTCACAACCATAAAGGGTTCTATAACTGATTAAAGTATTTTTAGACAGATTCTAATTGGTATGTCTAATTTTATGTTCCTTTTGATGGAATAGAAGGCCCTTCTTGCCTTGTCTCTCAGATCGTTCACAGCTTTGTGAAGTTACCTGTGGCGCTGATGTTTAGGCCGAGGTACAGTATGTATAGTTTTTTGTGTGCTCTAGGGCAATGGTGTCTAGATGGAATTTGTGTTTGTGGTCCTGGGAACTGGACCTTTTTTGGAACAGCATTGTTTTTGTCTTAGTGAGATTTACTGTCAGGGTCCAGGTCTGACAGTATTTGTGCAGAATATCTAGGTGTGGCTGTAGGCCCTCCTTGGTTGGGGACAGAAGCACCAGATCATCAGCAAACAGAAGACATTTGACTTCAGTTTCTAGTAGGGTGAGGCCGGAAGCTGCAGACTGTTCTAGTGCCCTCGCCAATTTGTTGATATACTGTATATGTTGAAGAGGGTGGTGCTTAAGCTGCATCCCTGTCTCACCCCACGGCCCTGTGGAAAGAAATATGCATGTTTTTTGTCAATTTTAACCGCACACTTGTTGTTTGTGTACATGGATTTTATAATGTTATATGTTTTTCCCCCAACACCACTTTCCATCAATTTGTGTAGCAGACCGTCATGCCAAATTGAGTCAAAAGCTTTTTTTAAACCAACAAAGCATAAGAAAACTTTGCCTTTGTTTTGGTTTGTTTGTTTGTCAATTAGAGTTTGTAGGGTGAATACGTGGTCTGTCGTATGGTAATTTGGTAAAAAGCCAATTTGACATTTTCTCAGTACAATGTTTTCACTGAGGAAATGTAAGTCTGCAGTTAATGATAATGCAGAAAATTTTCCCAAGGTTGCTGTTGACGCATATCTCACAGTAGTTATTGGGGTCAAATTTGTTTCCACTCTCTCTCCACTTCTCTCTCTTCACGCCCTCTTACTCCACCTCTATCTTCATCTCTCTCTCTCTCTTCACCTCTCTCTATCCCTTTCTCTCCCCTCTCCATATCCCTCCCTCCACTTTCCTCTTTCCACCCTTCTTTGTACGCCTGGCCTCTTAATTGCTGCTAATCGTGTCCATTACCAGGAGAACAAGGTGCAAATTAAATAACGAGAGGAAGACAAATATTGATGTCAATTGATAGAGCCGCTCGCGGGGAGGCGGCAAGCACCAAAATAGTTTCAATACATCCTGATTAACCCCCATTTACATAGATTAATCAGGGACAATTAGAAATGAAGATGATCACTAGCGAGGTTGATCGCTGCCACTCTGTCAAGTGACTGTGTCGGTGGGTGTGTGTGTGTCACAGGAGGGTGCTGAGGGGAGGACAGCTCATAATAATGGCCAGAATGGAGCGAATGGAATGTATTTCATTACCACAAGCCCATCCTCCCCAATTAAGGTGTTAAAAACCTCCTGTGGTGTGTGTTTGTATTTGTGCATGTGCCTGCGGGCTTGCGTACACACCGTACCAGTCAAAAGTTTTTACACAAATACTCATTCCAAGGCTCTTTATTTTTTACTGTTGTCTACATTGTAGAATAATAGTGAAGACATAACAATGAAATAACACATATGGAATCATGTAGTGCCCCAAAAAAATCTAAATGTATTTTATATTTGAGATTATACAAAGTAGCCACCCTTTGCCTTGATGACAGCTTTGCACACTATTGGCATTCGCTCAACCAGCTTCATGAGGTAGTCGCCTGGAATGCATTTCAATTAACAGGTGCGGCTTGTTAAACGTTCATTTGTGGAATTTCTTTCCTTCTTAATGCGAAGGGACTAGTACACAACGTTGTACGAGATATTCAGTTTCTTGTCAATTTCCCACGTGGAATAGCCTTAATTTCTCAGAACAAGAATAGACTGAACAGATTCTGAATAAAGTTCTTTGTTTCTGGCCATTTTGAGCCTGTAATCGAACCCACAAATGCTGATGCTCCAGATACTCAACTAGTCTAAAGAAGGCCAGTTTTATTGCTTCTTTAATCAGAACGACAGTTTTCAGCTGTGCTAACATAATTGCAAAAGGGTTTTCTAATTATCAATTAACCTTTTAAAATGATAAACTTGGATTAGCTAACTCAACGTGCCATTGGAACACAGGAGTGATGGTTGCTGATAATGGGCCTCTGTACGCCTATGTAGATATTCCATAACAAATCTGCCGTTTCCAGCTACAATAGTCATTTACAACATTAACAATGTCTACACTGTATTTCTGATCAATTTGATGTTATTTTAATGGACAAAAAAAGTGCATTTCTCCAATTAGAGGCAGCTGGTCCTTGTTGTCTCTAATTGGAGATCATACTTAAGTAGGGTTTTTTTTCACGTGCGTTTGTTGGAGATTGTTTTTGAGTACGTGTATGTTTACTCTGCGTCACGGTTTGTTGTTTTTGTTATTCAGTTTATTTCTATGTATTGCATAGTGTAAATATGTGTAAATAAAATGTGTAAATAAAATGTGTAAATAAAATGTGGAACGACACACATGCTGCACTTTGGTCTGCTCCTTCCTATGACAACCGTGACAGTTATCTTTTGTTTGTTTTTTGTCCTACCCTTGAGCTACCCTCAACCCCTCCCATCTACCTCTGAAGACCATCCAGTTTTGATTTTTAGCTGTCATATATTTTTCCGCTGTGATGTTTATCAAGAGATCTGAACCTTCAAGTTTCAACAGATTGTAAATTAAAGATAATCACTTTTGCTAAGAGTATTATTATATTGTTGATGAATTGACTATGATTTGGGTTGGTTGTATCCCCCATATACTGTATACAGTATAACATTCTATTGGTTGCAATCATTTTTTACAATCATTTAAATGGAAAAACTCAAAGTTTTGAATCCGGCATCGTATCAGTTCATAAACCATGTGCATTGGAATTGGTACAATGAAACTATTTTGCAACCTGTATGGTACAGCTGTACTTTTTTTGGTCCTTTTTATGAAACAGGTATACTTTTTTATTTATCACAATTTTCTTTAGCCAATGTTGGTCTTTAATGCAGGGCCCTGAATTTTTCTCTACTTACAGTGACATTGGTCTCGGCTACACATTCATTCATAGACACAATAATCCAACAGACAATTTTGCAGTAAAGATCAATTCAGAGTTCCAACACTCTCTCTTCTCTGCTCTCGCACTCATACTGCATCTCCTTCTTCACCCTTATCGGCATAGCCGCAGTCTGGCAGTGTGCCTGTTTGAGTCACTGTTCCTATGATGTCCCGTGGAATGTAGGAGCCCTCAGCTAGTTATTGTGATCAAAGATAACTGTCATTTACAGTAGCACACCAGACAGTCACACTGATACAGTCTGAGCATTAACATTCTAGCATTATTTTCCTCTTTCCTCTTCTTTGTTCTCGCTATCTTTCTCAATCTCTTCATTTTCCATTCTCTCTTAAACACAGAAACTTGCTGCTTCTCTCTCTCTCTCTCTCGCTCTCACTCTCTCTGTCTCTTGCTGTCTCTCTCTCTCTCTCTCTCTCTCTCTCGCTCTCTCTCTCTCTACCTCTCACTCAATCTCTCACTCTCTCTTTCTCTCTCACTCTCTCTCTTGCTCTCTCTTTTTCTCTCTCTCGCTCACTCTTTTCTCTCTTTCTCTCACTCTCTCTCTCATTTCTCTCTCTCTCTTTCGTCTCTCTCTCTCGCTCTCTCTCTCTCTCTCTACCTCTCACTCAATCTCTCACTCTCTCTTTCTCTCTCACTCTCTCTCTTGCTCTCTCTCTCTTTTCTCTCTCTCGCTCACTCTTTTCTCTCTCTTTCTCACTCTCTCTCTCTCTCATTTCTCTCTCTCTCTTTCGTCTCTCTCTCTCGCTCTCTCTCCATGATGCTCCAATTTTCCTTTTCTATTTCTCCAAAGAGCTTGTCAATTACTGAGGGAAAGAGTCAATCTCAACCAGGCCTTTTATTAAACATTTTAAAATATCCACAAGATGCTGCGGAGCCTTAAAAAAACATAGATTTCAATAAATATTTCAATACGACACCATTGAGTGTGTGGTTTGTGTGAATGTATGTCTGTGTGTTTGTGGAGCAGGGGTGTATAAATATTTCATGCTCTACCTATGTGTGTGTCATTGCTGTAATTGTAACTGTAATCGTAATCAGCTCCCACTAGTCTGTTTCCCTATGTTGCGTCAGTATCTTAATGGCTATATTGTGAGAGAGCAGGTGAAATGTTCAATAGGCTTTTGTGTCTGATATGACTGCTGATAAGACCCCTACATGCACTATTGCTCTCTGGCAGTGTAAGCCCGTAAAAGATACACACACACACACACACACACACACACACACACACACACACACACACACACACACACACACACACACACACACACACACACACACACACACACACAGGCCATGCTGACAAAGTGAACGCTAGGCTACAGGACTGATTCGCTAGAACAGACTACAACGTTCATGAGTTTCATCAATAATTGCATCGACGAAGTTGTCCCCACAGTGACCGTACATATTTAACCAAACCAAAAGCCATTGATTACAGGAAGTATTCTGCGCTGGGCTTAAGTCTAGAGCTACCGCTTTTCTAGGAACGGGACATGGACGGAAGAAATCCCGCTACGACCTCTGACGAGCCATCAAACATGCAAAAAAACAATATAGGATTAAGATCTCTTTCAGTAATACCAAATGATTTCACATGTGGAAAATCACATAATTTCACGTGAAATTTTACATGTGAAATCATTTGAAAACATGTGTTTCTGGAACACTTCACATGTGATCACGTGAAATGAATTTGTTTTCTCCGTAAGGGATGGAATCCTAGTACAACGGCTCCGACGCTCATTGGATGTGACAGGGCTTGCAGACTATTACGGATTACAAAGTAGGACCAAGCCATGAGTTGCCCAGTGATGCAGCCTTCCCAGATAAGCTAAATGCCTTCTATGCTTGCTTCGAGGTAAACAACACCTAGCCATTGATGAGAGCCCCTACTGTTCCTGACCACTGTGGGATCTCGGTCTCCGTGGCTTAAGTGGGTAAGACTTTTAAACAGGTTAATACTCGCAAGGCCACTGGGCCAGATGGAATACCAGGCCGCGTTCTCTGAGCATACAGACCAGCTGGCAAGTGTCTTCACGGACATTTTCAAACTTTCCTTGTCCCAGTCTGTAATTCCAACATGTTTCAAGCTAACCACCATTGTTCCTTTTCCCAAGAACTCTAAGCTCATCACCAACCTCGGGACCCTGGGACTGAACACCTCTCTCTGCAACAGGATCCTGGACTTCCTCACAGGCCGCCACGCTGACCCTTAACTCGGGGGCCCCCAGGTGTGTGTGCTTAGTCCCCTCCTGTACTCCTTGTTCACTCACAATGGCATGGCCAAGCACAATTCCAACACCATCATCAAGTTTGCTGATGACACAACAGTGGTAGGCCTGATCACCGTCAACGAGGAAACAGCCTACAGGGTGGAGGTCAGAGGCCTGGCAGTGTGGTACCAGGACAACAACCTCTCCCTCAACGTCAGCAAAACCAAGGAGCTGATCGTGGACTACAGGAAACAAGGGAGTGAGCACGCCCCCAGCCACATCGACGAGGCTATAGTGGAGAAGGTCAAGGGTTTCAAGTTCACCACTTAACATGGTCAATGCACACCCACACAGTCGTGAAGAGGGCACAACAGTGCATCTTCTCCCTCAGGAGGCTGAAAAGATTTGGCATGGGCCCTCAGGTCCTTAAGAGGTTCTACAGCTGCACCATCTATAGTTATTGACTGGCTGCATCATGCCTGGTACGACAACTGTACCGCCCTCGACCGCGAAGCTGTACAGAGGGTTGTGCGGACGGCCAAGTAAATCACTGGGTCCGAGCTTCCTTCCACCCTGGACCTGTATCAGCTAGTGTCAGAGGAAGGCCCGAAAAATGTCCAAAGACTTCAGCCACCCAAGCCATGGACTGTTATCTCTGCCACCGTCCGGAAACCGGTACCGGAGCGTTGGGTTTCAGACGAACAGGCTACGAGACAGTTTCTATCCTCAAGCCATAAGACTGCTAAATAGTTAATCAAATGGACTATCTGCACTTACTCTATTTTGCACTGACTCACACATTACATACACACACACAAACTACATACGCACACACTCACTACATACGCATACACACACTACATACGCACACACTACATACACACTACATACGCCGCACACACACACTACCTATGCATACACACACTTTCACACATGAACACATACACTCATCTTATATGCTGCTGCTACTTTGTTTCTTACTCTTATTACTATTTATCCTGATGTCACTTTACCTCTGCCTCCATGTACATACCCACCTCAGTTACCTCATACCACTGCACATTGAAATGGTACTGCTACTTCCCATATATACCTTCATTCTTGTGTGCTTTATTTGTCTTGTTTAAATTATTGCATTTTTTATCTGCATTGTTGGGAAATGCTTGTAAGTAAGGATTTCACTGTTATATTCGGCGTCTGTAACAAATAAAATTGCATTTGATTTGCAGCACTAATGCTATCCTCCAGCAGAGCAAAGCCATTTTCATTAATTCCACTCCATTAATGAGGAGAAAGAAGGGAAGAGAGAAAAATATGGCTATCAATCCACTGTGTTGTTGGCAGGTGGATATTGCCTCCCAAATGGCACCCTATTCCCCATAGGGCTCTGGTCAAAAGTAGTGCACTATGTAGGGAATAGGGTGTCATTTGGGATGTAACCATAGAAGCAGAAGCCAATTGAATTAGCTCTAATTACACAGTAGCCTTAAGATATTACTTCATCTGTAGCACAGCAGTGTAACTCAAGGTGGGAGTGTGTTTTTGTGAGGTGTGTACACACATGCTTACACACACACACACAGCGTAACGGCTCAGACACACGCAAGCAGACACACACACACACAGTCACACACTCACACACACTCAGCCCTGCCACGTTTTGCTAAGCATTGGGTGGCTCCCTCCCTGCCTCTTTCTCTCTCTCTTTGTACTTAATTAGGAGAGCAGCACTTACCAGGAAATTAAATGATATGAATCTAATTCATCTGATAACATTAGGTCAGTGATCACCTGGTGGTTTAGCTCCCCTCCCCATACAGCAATCACATCACACATTACAACACCAAAGACATGGCTTATGCTATGGAGGAGTGTGTGTGTGTGTGTGTGTGTGTGTGTGTGTGTGTGTGTGTGTGTGTGTGTGTGTGTGTGTGTGTGTGTGTGTGTGTGTGTGTGTGTGTGTGTGTGTGTGTGTGTGTGTGTGTGTGTGAATTGTCAACGAATAAAATTTGACCAACTTGGGACATTTTGTTAGTCCCCACAAGGTAAAATGCTATATCTAAGGGGTTTAGGATTAAAGTTAGAATTAGGGTTAGTTTTAGGGTTAAGGTTAGGGTTAAGATTAGGGTTAGATTTAGGGGTTAGGGAAAATAGAATTTTGAATGGGACGGAATTGTGTGTCCCTACAAGGTTAGTTATACAAGACTGTGTGTGTGTGTGTGCATTCGTGCATGTGCGCATGCTTGTGTCTGTACAGTGTGTTCTCAGTGCATGTTCCTCAGTCAACCCCACATGTTACTCTCTCTCTCTCATTAGTGTTTTAAAGCCCCTCATCTGATACTGCTCAATATTCATCCCTCAACTTTTCTCCCTCTCCTCTCTTACCCCTCTGCAAATCGCAAGTTCCTGCCTAAACACCACACTTCCTCATCTCTTTCTCTCTCTCTCTCTGTGTAGGGGTAGAGAGAGCGAGAGAGAGCGAGAGAGAGAGAGAGCGAGAGAGAGAGAGAGCGAGAGAGAGAGAGAGAGAGAGAGAGAGAGAGAGAGAGAGAGAGAGAGAGAGAGAGAGAGAGAGAGAGAGAGAGAGAGAGAGAGAGAGAGCAACAACCCCACCTCCCTAGCCCTCTACCTCTCCCCATCTCTTTTTAACTCTCCTTCATCCGGGTCCTCATTAGTTACCACAGTCACAAAGTCATTATGGCTAAACCCCGTCTATTTCTACAATTTATCTTCTTATCTGATTTTAAACCTAACCCTAACCTTATCCCCACTGCTAACCTTATGCCTAACCCTATCCTTAACCACACTGCTGCTAACATTATGCCTAACCTTAACCACACTTCTAACCGTATGCCTAACCCTAACCTTAACCACACTGCTAACCTAATGCCTAACCCTAACCTTAAATACATTTTAACCACGTAGACCATTTTCACTGTGTGGCTGTGGTAACTAGTGAAAGCCCTTCATTCGTCCCTGTCATATCTGGCTCTACTCTGTGTACCACATCAAACAACTGTGTAAAGCATCCTTCTATCACCTCAAACAACTGTGTAAAGCATCCTTCTATCACCTCAAGAACATTTCCAAACTCCGTCCCACCCTCACTCAGTCTGATGCAGAGAAGCTCGTCCATGCCTTTATCTCATCAAGGCTGGACTACCGCAACGCGCTCTGCATCAGGATCCCTGGCAGGAGTCTCCAGAAGCTCCATTACATCCAGAACAGCACTGCCAGGCTCCTGATGAGAGTGCGGAAACACCATCACATCACACCCATCCTGGCATCTCTGTACTGGCTCCCCATCTCATTCCGGGGTTGAATTCAAAACCCTCCTGCCCTCCTGCTGACTTTACAGTGTATTCATGACAATGCCCTTCCTTATTTCAAAGAACTGCTCTTTCTCCATAACCCCGCCCGTACCCTCAGGTCATGCGACAGCCTGCTCCTACACGCCCCCAGGATCAAGGTCCGCTTTCAGCTTGACCCTCCCGGACCACGTGAAGGTAGCACAGACTCTTGGCTCCTTTAAAAGGGGCCTAAAGGCCTTTCTCTTTAGGAAGACTTTCTATTGGTAGCTGTGGTCTTGGTGTCCTTGTCCCTTGTAGCATCAGCTGGGTTCTTTTTGTCAGTTACCCTGTCTAGATGTGTTTTTTTCAATTTGGTTTTTATTTTGTATTTTATGCACTGAGATTACAAATGTAATACATTATTATTAAGATACATATACCCATTGTAAATGCTAGCTATGAGCCGTCATGCTACCTTAGTTCTATGGCATGACGTAGCTAAATCAGTCCCTTACTCCCTCCTCCCGCTACTCCCCCGGGAGGAAAAGTGCAACACCGAAATGGTTTCCCAGGGAATCCTAAAATGTCCCAGAATGCATTAGACACAACACTGTAGTATGGAAGGGAACAATTTAACATCATGACAAAGAAAAATAATCTAACAAAAAAATGATCCTACAAATTTTAACTGGTATGTATATTGTTTACATTAGTGGCAGATCCTTTTGATAAAAGATTTGTCAAATGAATGAGACTTTCATGTTTAATCTCTGAGTTGAATTGGTTTGATTTGCTTTGAATTAAATTATACTTCCTTCAATTCAAATTAAATTCAAATTCTGCTTCCTGTGGGGTGTGGTCAATTCAAATGTATTTTAAATTAAATTCCGAAATACCAAATTAACCCCACCCTGCCACCCAGACTAACTGGTAGAGAGGGGTCAAAGACCAGGACTTTTCTGGGGTCACGGGTCTGTCATGAGAGAGATATGGCTATGATGACACACACACCTTTGTGTTCTGTTAGAGATATAATTATGGCACCCGGAGGTCAGGACTGTGGTCTGTTCCTGTCACAGTAAAGTGATAGTGGAGAGTATGATGAGTTATGATTGGCTAGGTGTGCAGTACATAGAGTAATGATTGGCTAAAGAGCTTTCGAAGTGTAAGAAATAACACTCTCTTTTTTGACTCTCTCTTCATTACACATTTCTTACTCTTTACATTTCTAATTTAAAGTTTAAATTACCTATTGTCACTCTCTGCATTTGTCTCTATTTTCTACTCTCACTCTGTCTTTCTCCCCTAATTTCTGTTCACTTCTTGCCCTTTGGCACATTTCTCATTTACCCATTCCCTCTCTCTCCCTCCATCATCTCTGTCTCAGTTACTCTTTCTCTCAGCGTCTCACCCACTCCCTCTCTAACTCCTTTTTCCTTTCTCCATGACCATCGATTTTGCCGAATATGATACTGCAGCATATGTGTGTATGTGTGTGTGGGTCTATGTGTGTGTGTATTCTCTGTGTCTCCCCACATTGTGTCATAATCGCCGCTAGATTGATTTACGAGTCATTTTACACCTCTCTAAACGCTTGTTGAGTGATGTCTGCTGTCACAATACTCCTCCTCATCCCTCCATCTCTCCATCCCTCAGTCTCTCCATCTATCTCTCACTGGAATACATCCCTCACTCTCTCCATCTCTCTCTCACTGGAATACATCCCTCACTTTCTCCATCTATCTCTCACTGGAATACATCCCTCAGTCTCTCCATCTCTCTCTCACTGGAATACATCCCTCAGTCTCTCCATCTCTCTCTCACTGGAGTACATCCCTCAGTCTCTCCATCTCTCTCACTGGAGTACATCCCTCAGTCTCTCTATCTCTCTCTCACTGGAATACATCCCTCAGTCTCTCCATCCCTCAGTCTCTCCATCCCTCAGTCTCTGCATCTCTCTCTCACTGGAGTACATCCCTCAGTCTCTCCATCCCTCAGTCTCTCCATCCCTCAGTCTCTCCATCTATCTCTCACTGGAATACATCCCTCAGTCTCTCCATCTATCTCTCACTGGAATGCATCCCTCAGTCTCTCCATCCCTCAGTCTCTCCATCCCTCAGTCTCTCCATCTCTCTCTCACTGGAGTACATCCCTCAGTCTCTCCATCTATCTCTCACTGGAATACATCCCTCAGTCTCTCCATCTCTCTCTCACTGGAATACATCCCTCAGTCTCTCCATCTCTCTCTCACTGGAGTACATCCCTCAGTCTCTCCATCTCTCTCACTGGAGTACATCCCTCAGTCTCTCTATCTCTCTCTCACTGGAATACATCCCTCAGTCTCTCCATCCCTCAGTCTCTCCATCCCTCAGTCTCTGCATCTCTCTCTCACTGGAGTACATCCCTCAGTCTCTCCATCCCTCAGTCTCTCCATCCCTCAGTCTCTCCATCTATCTCTCACTGGAATACATCCCTCAGTCTCTCCATCTATCTCTCACTGGAATGCATCCCTCAGTCTCTCCATCCCTCAGTCTCTCCATCCCTCAGTCTCTCCATCTCTCTCTCACTGGAGTACATCCCTCAGTCTCTCCATCTATCTCTCACTGGAATACATCCCTCAGTCTCCCCATCTCTCTCTCACTGGAATACATCCCTCAGTCTCTCCATCCCTCAGTCTCTCCATCTCTCTCTCACTGGAATACATCCCTCAGTCTCTCCATCTATCTCTCACTGGAATACATCCCTCAGTCTCTCCATCTATCTCTCACTGGAATACATCCCTCAGTCTCTCCATCTCTCTCTCACTGGAATACATCCCTCAGTCTCTCCATCTATCTCTCACTGGAATACATCCCTCAGTCTCTCCATCTATCTCTCACTGGAGTACATCCCTCAGTCTCTCCTTCTCTTCTTTCTGTTTAGGATCATGTTTGATGATATTTCTTGTCATATTGTCATTTGAGGAATTCTCTCTTTTTGTCTTTTACACACTTTTGTTACTTCTCTCCTTCTATTCAATTGCTCCCACTCCCAGGTTCCTTTTTTTAAAATTGTTGCCTTGTGTACCCTGAGGTAAAGCCCTTGCACACACAAAAACTCAAACACACGCACACGAACTGGACAGGTGGTGCTGAATGTGCAGAAGCTGCAAGAGCTGTCAGACAAGCTATAGCCTGAAACATGAGTTAGTGCAGCCATCAGAGCTAGTGTGTGTGTGTGTGTGTGTGTGTGTGTGTGTGTGTGTGTGTGTGTGTGTGTGTGTGTGTGTGTGTGTGCGCCCATCTATAACAGTATCTGGTAGGGTGGAGTGCAGAGCATGTTCCATTCATAATAGATCAGCACCTTATATGTATATCATCCACAGCATTAAAAGGTCCCAGATTATACTCTACTGGAGAGAGAAAGATAGAGGGAGAGAAAAAGAGAAAGAAAGAGGGAGAGAGAAATAGAGGAGATAGGGAGGAGCGAGAGAGAGAAGGACAGAGAGAGAGAGAGAGAGAGAGAGAGAAAGTAATGTCCAGCGAAATGAACACACATGAACACACACAAATGCCGAGATAGCTTTAGAGAGAAGCACTCACACACACTTTCCATCTTTCACACACACTCACACACACACGTTCCTTCTGTCACACACTCTGGTGCTCAATTTAGTGTAATGGAGTCTGGTCAGGCAGGCAGGCAGGCAGGCAGGCAGGCAGGCAGGCATGCTGGATGGTGGGAGCAGGGTAAATTGCCTCTGCATAGCTGTAAATTAAAGCTGCAAAAGGCAGAGGGGAATTATATTAGCTTGGTGGGAAATTAATGTTTATTACTCCCTACTCCATTAGAGAGAGAGAGAGAGAGGGGGGGGGGGGGGGATTGAGCGAGAGAGAGAGAGAGTGAAGGATGGAGAGAGGGAGAGATAGAGGCATGAGAGAGAACAGAGATGGAGAGAGAGAGAGGGAGTGGGAGAAAAAGGGGGATGGAGAGACTGGGAGGAGAAAGAGCAGGAGAGAGAGATGTTGTTTTTGTGAATGGCTGTGGTTGGACCGCGGTCACCAGTTTGAGATGACCAGATGCCTGCCTCCATTTCACTTCAAATGCCATTTTTATTATTTTATCTCTCTATCTTCTCTAGCCACGTCCAGAACAATAAGCTGGTGAAGGGTGTGTGCATACGGTACATAGAGACACACACATAGTTTTGGGGTATGGTATATATACAGTGTTATATGGTATATAATATTTGATTAGAAGTGTAGTTCAATTTGCCCCAACCTGCCTGGATTTTAATTTAAAGCTAGAAAAAAATCCCTAAGTAATTGATCTGGATTCGACTACAACACGATTGGACAGGGAAATAGAGGAGCATGTGTGTGCCAGAGTGTGAGTGAGTGTGTGTGTGAGTCCGTGTAAGCTATGTGCGTGCTTGCTTGCTTGCTTGCCTGCGTTCCTGTATGTGTCCAGGCATGTCTGTGTGTGTTATAGTTGTGCTGAACGTGAGTGTTTAGATGCTGCTTTCTGGTCAGCACTAAAGGCAGGCAGGGAGGCAGGGAGCATCCGGACCATGTATTATTCAACTGGCTTTTATTTACCTCATCTAACATCTGTCTATGCCTAACACAGCCAAATAACCTGGAGATGAGAGTGGGATGAGAGGAGAGGAGAGGAGAGGAGAGGAGAGGAGAGGAGGGGAGGGGAGGGGAGGGGAGAGGAGAGGAGAGGAGAGGAGAGGAGAGGAGAGGAGAGGAGAGGAGAGGAGAGGAGAGGAGAGGAGAGGAGAGGAGAGGAGAGGAGAGGAGAGGAGAGGATAGGAGTGAGAAAGGGAGGAGAGGAGATGAGAGGAGGGGAGAGGAGAGGAGTGAGAAAGGGAGGAGAGGAGATGAGAGGAGGGGAGAGGAGAGGAGTGAGAAAGGGAGGAGAGGAGATGAGAGGAGCGGAGAGGAGAGGAGTGAGAAAGGGAGGAGAGGAGATGAGAGGAGGGGAGAGGAGAGGAGTGAGAAAGGGAGGAGAGGAGATGAGAGGAGGGGAGAGGAGAGGAGTGAGAAAGGGGGGAGAGGAGATGAGAGGAGGGGAGAGGAGTGAGAAAGGGAGGAGAGGAGATGAGAGGAGGGGAGAGGAGAGGAGTGAGAAAGGGAGGAGAGGAGATGAGAGGAGGGGAGAGGAGAGGAGTGAGAAAGGGAGGAGAGGAGATGAGAGGAGGGGAGAGGGATGAGAAGAGAGGAGAGGAGGAAAGGAGAGGAGTGGAGAAGAGAGGGGAGGAGAGAAGAGAGGACAGGAAAGAAGCGGAGAGGAGAGCAGAGGGGGAGAGGAGAGGATAAGAAAGGAGAGGAGAGAGGGATGAGAAGGGAGATGGCTCACCCTTTCTAGCTCTCCTATTTTGATAATAGTCTGAAAGATACATGAGTTGTCCCACTTACAAGATAAATATTTAATGTGAAAATATTTACCTGTCTGTCTCTCTACTTCTCAGCAAAGTCAAAGACACAGGTTGAAGACTGGGTCTGCATGCAACCTACGCACACACACACACAAACACACACCTGTGTTCTGTTGTGTCTCTGAATGATGAACAGAGCCAGTCTACCTGAAGACAAATCACTGAAATGTAACCGTCTGGTGTAACGTTCTGAAAGTTTACCCTGACTGACTGTTAGTGGTGTGAAGTATTTATGCTTTAGGCCGGTTATGTATTTTCAGCTTCATTCTTTTATAGACTCAGAAGATGTTGTCTAGTACTTGGCCTCACGGTGCTCATTCAGAGGATCTACACAAACGCGCGCACGCATGCACACACTCACACACACTGAGGTGTGTGGGTGTGTTCAGAGTGTGTGTGTGTGTGTGTGTGTGTGTGTTTGTTTGCTGTGAGTGAGTAACCATGTCATGTATCCTGCCTTTTCCACTGTTCAGTTCCTCCTCATCTTTTTATCACCACTTTGTTGTGAATTAGCGTGCTCCGTCTGCCGTGAACACCCACTGCTGTTAGGACGTGTGTGTGTTTACAGAGGTTTGAGTGCTACCTGACCCGATGTTTCCTCTTTCCCTCTTGCTCTACCTTTCCTCTCTTTCATTAACTCTCTCTATTTCCCTGTTTCTCTCTACAACTTTTTTCTACCTCTCCCTTCTTCCATCTCTCAAAAGTAATCACTCCATTCCCCATGTGGCTCTCTTTCCCTCCCACCACCTCCATTTCCCCACCCTCCATCCCTCCCTATTTCCCTCCCTCCACTCCCCCATCTAACCTCCATTTCCCCAGGTGTCACCTTTGGCATATCTTGCAGAAAATGTATTTGATTGGGCAGAGTGCTTGCCAGTCAATATTTCTGCCTCAACTTGCTGAGATGGGCGAGACAGGGGGTTTCTGGGTAGTAGAACTCAGACAGGATCTGGGCACCTGCCCAACAACACACCCACTCCCCTCCCACTCATCCATTCTATCCTTCTATCATTCTATCATTCATTCGCTCGCCTTCTTTCTCCATCTCTCTCTCTCTGTTTCTACCTCTCACATGGTTGGTCTCTCCATCTTTCTCCTAGCTCTACAGTACCTCGTTAGATGTGTGTTATGTTTTCAGACCAAGGGAGTTTTCAGTTGATTAATTGAATATTGGATTTCAGTTGTCTTCCTAAATTGACGAGAGTGTATGTGTGTGCATGTGGTCAGCTGGTGAGTTTAGGGAATGTAGACAGTTCTCATTCCATGGCAATCAATGTGTTTAAGTAGGGAGGTGGAGGGGGTAGGGAGGTGGAGGGAGTAGGGAGGTGAGGGGGTAGGGAGGGGGTAGGAGGTGGAGGGGGTAAGTGGTTGGAGGGGGTAGGGAGGTGGAGGGGGTAGGGAGGGTGAGGGGGGTAGGGAGGTGGAGGGGGTAGGGAGGTGGAGGGGGTAGGGAGGGGGAAGGGGGTAGGGGTGGAGGGGGTAGGGAGGTAGGGGTGGTAGGGAGTAGGGGTGGAGGGGGTAGGGAGGTGGGGTGGTAAGGAGTAGGGGTGGAGGGGTAGGGAGGTGGAAGGCTGTAGGGGTGGAGGGGGTAGAGAGGTGGAAGGGGGTAGAGAGGTGGAAGGGGGTAGGGGGTGGAGGGGGTAGGGAGGTGGAAGGGGTTAGGGGTGGAGGGGGTATGGAGGTGGAAGGGGGTAGGGGTGGAGGGGGTATGGAGGTGGAAGGGTGTAGGAGGTGGAGGGGGGTATGGAGTGGAGGGGGTATGGAGGTGGAAGGGGGTAGGGAGGTCATGGGGGTAGGGAGGTGGAAGGGGGTAGGGAGGTCATGGGGGTAGGGAGGTGGAAGGGGTAGGGGTGGAGGGGGTATGGAGTGGAGGGGGTATGAAGGTGGAAGGGGGTAGGGAGGTGGATGGGGTAGGGAGGTGGAAGAGGGTAGTGAGGTGGAGGGGGTAGAGAGGTGAAGGGGGTAGGGAGGTGGATGGGGTAGGGAGGTGAAGGGGTAGGTAGGGAGGTGGAAGAGGGTAGTGAGGTGGATGGGATAGGGAGGTGAAGGAGGTAGGGAGGTGGAAGGGGGTAGAGAGGTGGAAGGGGGTAGGGAGGTGGAAGAGGGTAGGGAGGTGGAAGAGGGTAGGGAGGTGGATGGGTTAGGGAGGTGGAAGAGGGTAGTGAGGTGGATGGGGTAGGGAGGTGAAGGGGGTAGGGAGGTGGAAGAGGGTAGGGAGGTGGAAGAGGGTAGTGAGGTGGATGGGGTAGGGAGGTAGATGGGGTAGGGAGGTGAAGGGGGTAGGGAGGTGGAAGAGGGTAGGGAGGTGGAAGGGGGTAGAGAGGTGGATGGGGGTAGGGAGGTGGATGGGGTAGGGAGGTGGATGGGGTAGGGAGGTGGATGGGGTAGGGAGGTGAAGGGGGTAGAGAGGTGGATGGGGTAGGGAGGTGGAGGGGGTAGAGAGGTGGATGGGGGTAGGGAGGTGGATGGGGTAGGGAGGTGGATGGGGTAGGGAGGTGAAGGGGGGTAGAGAGGTGGATGGGGTAGGGAGGTGAAGGGGGTAGAGAGGTGGATGGGGTAGGGAGGTGGAGGGGGTAGAGAGGTGGATGGGGGTAGGGAGGTGGATGGGGTAGGGAGGTGGATGGGTTAGGGAGGTGAAGGGGGTAGAGAGGTGGATGGGGGTAGGGAGGTGGATGGGGGTAGGGAGGTGGAGGGGGTAGAGAGGTGGATGGGGTAGGGAGGTGAAGGGGGTAGAGAGGTGGAAGGGGGGTAGGGAGGTGGAATTGGAGTAGGAGGTGGATGGGGTAGGGAGGTGAAGGGGGTAGAGAGGTGGATGGGGGTAGGGAGGGGGAGGGGGTAGGGGGGTGGATGGGGGTAGGGAGGTGGATGGGGTAGGGAGGTGGATGGGGTAGGGAGGTGAAGGGGGTAGAGAGGTGGATGGGGGTAGGGAGGTGAAGGGGGTAGAGAGGTGGATGGGGTAGGGAGGTGAGGTGAAGGGGGTAGAGAGGTGGATGGGGTTGAGTAGAGGAACGATGGAAGAGGTGAGAAAGAGCAGGGTCATGTTAATGTTGAACGGAAGGACATTCCAGAAGGACATTGGAGGGGCATGGTTGCCCTGGCCTCCCTCCCTCCCTCCCTCCCTCCCTCCCTCCCTCCCTTCCTTCCTTCCTTCCTTCCTTCCTTCCTTCCTTCCTCCTCCCTCCCTCCCTCCCTCCCTCCCTTCCTTCCTTCCTCCCTCCCTCCCTCCCTCCCTCCCTCCCTTCCTTCCTTCCTACCTACCAACCTCCCTAACGTATCTCCCTCCCTTCTCTCTCCATCCATCCCTCCCTGACCTGGCTGAGCTGCACGCTGGGCTGCCTGACCACACCACACTCACTGAGCCTAGCACACGATCGATGGACAGAGGGAGGGAGTGAGGGAGAGGTTGGAGAGATGCAGAGGATGGAGGGTATGATGCAGAGGGAAAGAGAGACATTGAGAGGTTGAGGGAGAGAAGGCAAGAGGGGCGGGAAAAGAAACTGATTGCGAGTATCTCTCTCCTTTTCTCTCCCTCTCCCCCTCTTTCTCTCTCTCGCCCGCTCCCCCTCTCTACTCCCTCATGCTTCCCTTCTCTCTCTCTCTCTCTCTCTTTACTCCCCTTGGCACAGTAGTGACATGGCATTTAATAGACTCCCCGGCGTGAAACAAACTACCTCAATTAATTCCTCTGACTCAGCCCTGGTCTTTCTCTCACTCTCCTCTTACTCTGCTTTCACACCTCCAGCCAGAGGGCTGAGGGTTGTGTGCATATGTGTGTGTGTGTGATACAAGCTATCTGCAGGCCATTTGAGTGTCTGTCTCTCCAACCTCCTCTAAGCTGAACAGGAAGCAGACAGACAGGTCAGGGGAATGCATGTGTGTGTAGCACCACTGTGTAGTTACATTAAGGACCATTGTGTGAGAAATCTCCAGTCTCCTACTGACTGACTCCCAGACGACCCTCCCTGCTCGTTCCCCCGTATAGGATTCCATCCCAAATGGCAACCTATTCCCTACATAGTGCACTACTTTTGACCAGGGCAATATGGGCACCATATATAGGGACTAGGGTTTGAGACACAGGAAATACCAATCTCATACACTCTTTTATTTGAAATGAACAAACACCCCCTCATCCTCAGTTGCTACGCTCAGTCATATGATATGAGTCCTATCCAATACCACACACGTCTTGCATTATTACTGTCCATGTCATTGTTTTTCTTGTCATCTAATTGTAAGCCAATGCTGTTGGCTGTAGGTTATCTCAAACTTTCCCCAGTCCTTCATGGATCTCTGTGTGTGTGTGTGTGTGTGTGTGTGTGTGTGTGTGTGTGTGTGTGTGTGTGTGTGTGTGTGTGTGTGTGTGTGTGTGTGTGTGTGTGTGTGTGTGTGTGTGTGTGTGTGTGTGTGTGTGTGTGTGTGTGTGTGTGTGTGTGTGTGTGTGTGTGTGTGTGTGTGTGTGTGTGTGTGCGTGTGTGTGTGTGTGTGTGTGTGCGTGTGTGCGTGTGTGTGTGTGTGCGTTATTAAACAGGTGATCACAGAAACGATCACCTGTTTAATCAGCTCCTCCTCCCTAATTTTGCCGATACACACCGCTCCCTTTTCTTTCCTCTCTTCCCTCCTCTCCTCTTCCCTTCTTTACTCCCACCCCTCTCCCTCAATCTCCTCTCTTCTCTGCCTCTCTCCACCTCACCATTCCACTCCAAGTCAAGTTGCATTTCCATTTTAGAATTGCTTACTAGGCCCTTTGTGAATAGAATCAAATTACACTGAAAAGCACTGATTGATTCTTTTTCAACACAAAGGCTTTTCATGCTTTAAGCTGCTATCAGCCCCTGGGCCTCTGTTGTACTGCCTGTTGAAGCCAGACCAGACGGTCATTGTAGTCATTATAGTATGAATGGTAAGAGGTAGCGGGACATGGAGAAGAGGGGAAGAGGGGAGGATGGGCAATGTAAATAAGAGGTTGGAGGGGAGGGTGGGGGGAGTGAAGGTGTGTGTGTGTCGATGGGATGTGTGGTTTTTAATAGACTCTATACTTACTTAAACATTCACACACACTCTCACTCACTCACTCTCTCTCTCTTACTGAGATTCTCATTGCAGACTGTCATTTTCTAGAGCAGAGTGAGCCCTTACTGATGAGAGAGAGAGAGAGAGAGAGTGTGTGTGTATGTAAACGGGGGCTCAGTCCCCGTAGGTATTCCAACAAGCTCTCAGTCTCACTGCAGAATGAGACGTTCATCCATGTTCTCCAAACGTCACATTTTGAAGTTGCTCCAAACGTCACATTTCTAAGTGTTTTTGTTGCTCCTGCTGCTGTATATCTTGGGGGATTGTGAAGACACCTCTGGAGACAAACCACAATTGGGGGAGACAAACCACGATGGCGCCAGAGGAGAGTGCTGCTGTCTTAACGGCTCTCAACCAACCATGCTATTTTGTTTTTTTGTGTGTGTTGTTCGTGACTTGTTTTGTACATAATGTTGCTGCTAACGTCTCTTACCACCAAAAGAGCATCTGGACATTATAACTGTGATTGCTCACCTCAAACTGGATGAAGAGTTCTTCTTCAATGAGTCGGACGGGAGGATATACTACTACAGACACCCGACCAGGCCCAGATCCCCGTGATTCGCTGGAGAAGGAAACAGAGATTTTGTGGAAAAAGATCTGGGTGCCTTGAGAGGATCAGGCGTTGAGTGGCTAATCTGTCCTTGCCTTCCATCCTGCTAGCTAATGTTCAATTGCTGGAAAATAAATGGGACGAGCTGAAAGCACGTATATCCGACCAACGGGACATTAAAAACTGTAATATCTTATGTTTCACCGAGTCGTGGC
The DNA here is from genome assembly GCF_901001165.1 of Salmo trutta. Taxonomy (NCBI): domain Eukaryota; kingdom Metazoa; phylum Chordata; class Actinopteri; order Salmoniformes; family Salmonidae; genus Salmo; species Salmo trutta. The sequence goes on along the minus strand of NC_042974.1, from coordinate 52,297,507 downwards.
TGAACGATGACATTAAGAATATACAGCTGGCGGGTTTTACACTCCATCGGCAGGACAGAACAGCAGCCTCTGGTAAGACACGGGGCAGGGGCCTATGCATCTATGTAAACAACAGCTGGTGCACAATATCTAAGGGAGTCTCAAGGTTTTGCTTGCCTGAGGTAGAGTATCTCAGGGTAAGCTGTAGACCACACTATCTACCTAAAGAGTTTTCATCTGTATTTTTCGTAGCTGTCTACATACCCCCACAAACCGATGCTGGCACTAAAACCGCACTCAATGAGCTGTGTACCGCCATAAGCAAACAGGAAAACAATCATCCGGAGGCGTGCTCCTAGTGGCTGGGGACTTTAATGCAGGGAAACTTAAATCAGTTTTACGTCATTTCTATCAGCATGTTAAATTTACAACCAGAGGAGAAAAATTTTTCTAGATCACCTTTAATCCAAACACAGAGACAAGTACAAAGCTCTCCCTTGGCAAATCTGACCATAATTCCATCCTCCTGATCACTGGCTTTATCAATAAGTGCATCGAGGATGTTGTACGCACAGTGACTGTACATACGTACCCCAATCAGAAGCCATGGATTACAGGTGCCATTCATACTGAGCTAAAGGGTAAAGCTGCCGCTTTCAAGGAGCGGGAATCTAACCCGGAAGCTTATAAGAAATCTCGTTATGCCCTCCGATGAACCATCAAACAGGCAAAGCGTCAATACAGGACTAAGATAAAATCGTACTACACCGGCTCCAACGCTCGTCGGATGTGGCAGGGCTTGCAAACTATTACAGACTACAAAGGGAAGCAGAGCACAGAGCTGCCCAGTGACACGAGCCTACCAGATGAGATAAATAACTTCTATGCTCGCTTCGAGGCAAGTAACACTGAAACATGCATGAGAGATTCAACTGTTCCGGACGACTGTGTGATCACGCTCTCCGCAGTCGATGTGAGGACATATACTCAGAGCATGCGCTGACCAACTGGCAATGGTTTTCACTGACATTTTCATCCTCTCCCTGTCTGAGTCTGTAATACCAACATGTTTCAAGCAGACTACCATAGTCCCTGTGCCCAAGAACACTAAGGTAACCTACCTAAGTGACTACCGACCCGTATCACTGACATCTGTAGCCATGAAATGCTTTGAAAGGCTTGTCATGGCTCACATCAACACCATTATCCTAGAAATCCTAGACCCACTACAATTTGCATGCCACACCAACAGATCCACAGATGATGCAATCTCTATTGCACTCCACACTGCCCTTTCACACCTGGACAAAAGGAACACCTATGTGAGAATGCTGTTCAACACCATAGTGCCTTCAAAGCTCATCACTAAGCTAAGGACCCTGGACAAAACACCTCCCTCTGCAACTGGATCCTGGACTTCGTGACAGGCCACCCCCAGGTGGTAAGGGTAGGTAGCAACACATCCGCCGCGCTGATCCTCAACACGGGGGCCCCTCAGGGGTGCTTGCTCAGCCCCCTCCTGTACTCCCTGTTCACTCATGACTGCACGGCCAGGCACGACTCCAACACCATCATTAAGTTTTCTGATGACACAACAGTGGTAGGCCTGATCACCGACAACGATGAGACAGCCTATAGAGAGGAGGTCAGAGACCTGACCGTGTTGTGCAAGGACAACAACCTCTCCCTCAATGTGATCGAGACAACAGAGACTATAGGAAAAGGAGGACTGAGCATTCTCATCGACGGTGCTGTAGTGAAGCAGGTTGAGACCTTCAAGTTCCTTGGCGTCCACATCACCAACAAACTAACATGGTCCAAGCACACCAAGACAGTCGGGAAGAGGGCACGACAAAGCCTATTCCCCCTCAGGAGACTGAAAAGATTTGGCATGGGTCCTCAGATCCTCAAAAGGTTTTACAGCTGCACCATCGAGAGCATCCTGACTGGTTGCATCACTGCCTGGTAACGGCAACTGCTCGGCCTCCAACCGCAAGGCACTACAGAAGGTAGTGCTTGCGTCCCAGTACATCACCGGGGCCAAGCTTCTTGCCATCCAGGACCTCTATACCAGGCTGTGTCAGAGGAATGCCCTAAAAATTGTCAAAGACTCCAGCCACCCAAATACTCAACCTCCAAGCCAGACTATTTGCATTGCACCCCACCCCCTCTGGAACTCTGCTTCTACTCTCTGTTATAATCTATGCATAGTCACTTTAATAACTCTACCTACATGTACATATTACCTCAATTACCTCAACACCGGTGCCCCCACACATTGACATTGACTCTGTACCAGTTCCCCCTGTATATAGCCCCACTATTGTTATTTACTGCTGCACTTTAATTATTTGTTATTCTTATCTCTTACTTTTTTTGTTGTATTTTCTTAAAACTGTATTGTTGGTTCAGGGCTTGTAAGTAAGCATTTCACTGTTAAGTTCTACACCTGTTGTATTTGGCGCATGTGACAAATAAAATTAGATTTGATTTGATAATGTCTTGTGGGGTATGCATGGGTGTCCGAGCTGTGTGCTAATTTTAAACAGACACCTCGGTGCATTCAGCATGTCAACACTTCTTACAAAAACAAGTAGTGATGAAGTCAATCTCTCCTCCACTTTTGGCCATGAGAGATTTGCATGCATTTTTATAATTGCATCTTTCTGTGTACATTTAAGGGCCAGCAATACTGCGCTGTTCTGAGCCAATTGTTATTTTCCAAGGTCCCTCTTTGTGGTACCTGACCACATGATTGAACAGTAGTCCAGGTGCGACAAAACTAGGACTTGTAGGACCTGCCTTGTTGATAGTGTTGTTAAAGAGGCAGAGCTTCGCTTTCTTATGGATGAACCTTTCCCCATCTCAGCTACTGTTGTATCAACATGTTTTGTCCATGACAGTTTACAATCCAGTGTTAATCCAAGCGGTTTAGTCACCTCAACCTGCTCAATTTCCACTTTTTCCTTGCCACCCATTCTAAAGATTACTGCAGCCCTTTGTTGAGGGTTGCTGTGATTTCACTTGCTGTAGTAGCTGACTTGTATAGTGTTGAATGATCTGAATACATAGACACACTGGCTTTACTCAAAGCCAGTGGCATGTCATTAATAAAGGTTGAAAAAAGTAAAGGGCCTAGACAGCTGCCCTGGGGAATTCCTGATTCTGCCTGGATTATGTTGGAGAGGCTTCCATTAAGAACACCCTCTGTGTTCTGTTAGAGATGTAACTCTTTATCCACAATATAGCAGGGGGTGTAAATCCATGACACATATGTTTTTCCAGCAGCAGACTATGACTGATAATATCAAAGACGCACTGAAGTCTACCAAAACATCTCCCACAATCTTTTTATCATCAATTTCTCTCAATTATCAGTTATTTGTGTAAGTGCCGTGCTTGTTGAATATCCTTCCCTAAAAGCAAGCTGAAAATCTGTTGTCAATTTGTTTACAGTAAAATATTATTGTATCTGGTCAAACACAATTTTTTCCAAAAGTTTACAAAGGGTTGGTAACATGCTGATTGGTTGGCTATTTACATATTTACATTGGTTGGCCAGTACATTTTTTTATTTTTATTTAACCCTTATTTTACCAGGTAAGTTGACTGAGAACACATTCTAATTTAAGGAAAAGGGGGATACCTAGTCAGTTGTTCAACTGAATGCATTCAACTGAAATGTGTCTTCCGCATTTAACCCAACCCCTCTAAATCAGAGAGGTGCGGGGGCTGCCATAATCGACATCCATGTCTTCGGCGCCCGGGGAACAGTGGGTTAACTGCCACGCTCAGGGGCAGAACGACAGATTTTTACCTTGTCAGCTCAGGGATTTGATCCAGCAACCATTCAGTTACTTGCCCAATGCTGTACAGCAAAGACCTAGGGAATAGTTACAGGGGATAGGAGGGGAACGAATGAGCCAATTGTAAAGGGGGCTTTACCAGAAAAAAAACATTACGTTTAGGCACTCATTCCAAGTGGTTAAGCATGGGGGCTGGTGGGAGGAGCTATAGAAGGACGGGCTCATTGTAATGGCTGGAATGGAATAAATGAAACGGGATCAAACACATCAAAGCATATTGAAACCACGTTTGACTCCGTTCCATTTACACCATTTTAGCTATTACACAGAGCCCGTCCTCCTATAGCTCCTCCCACTTGCCTCCACTGTGGTTAAGGTAAGGGTTAAGGATGGGGATAGGATTAAAACCAAAACTAAAACACCGGTGTCTACGACTGGGATCAAACACGCAACATTATGATCCAGAGTCATGGGATTACGCCTACCCACAACACCCTAGCCTACTGGATGGTAATAGCGCTCACTGTTGCCCCTAGTGGCCAGTTTGGAAGGCATTTCCCGATGTCCTCAGGACATGGATAGACATCCAATTTCGACGTCAATCTTGAACGAACTGGCTTGAGTATTCACCGAATCTATTGAGTGGGCTTTGTAATGGTAGTAGTATCTTCACACACACACCCTGTTATCTGCCCACAGGGGGTTAAGGCGATCGGGATGCAGAGGTGCAGCTTTATAGCTCTGTGGAATGCTTTAATCAATTTTACTGCAGATGTATAAAATACTGGGGGAAATAAATAACTGTTTCCCCATCTGCACACACAAACACACAAATGTTAGCACGTGCACGCACACACAGAGAAACACATACACACAAGCACAGGTGCGTCCAGAAACGCGGTATGCACTGATGAAAACACACAACATCCCTCCAGCATAGGACCTGAGTAACCCTGCCAGCCAGGAGGTCCGGAGAGGATGGACTAATGGTTTACACCATATATAGTTAATGGCCTGGAGAGAGAGATGGAGGGAGAGAGATGGAGGGAGGGAGATGGAGGGAGAGAGATGGAGTGGAGGGATGGGGAGATGGAGGGATGATGGTGGGGAGGGCAACGGTTGGTTCGATGGGAGAGGGGTGCAGAGAGGAAATAAGGAGGGCGGGGAGGGGCGGGGTTACGGTAATGCCTGTGGTTTATGGTTCATTTCAACGAACCCACAGATGCAGGGACTCAAGATGGAGAAATACATATGGTCTATAACCACTCCCTGTCTTTGTGTGTGTGTGTGTGTGTGTCTTTGTGTGTGTGTGTGTGTGTGTGTGTGTGTGTGTGTGTGTGTGTGTGTGTGTGTGTGTGTGTGTGTGTGTGTGTGTGTGTGTGTGTGTGTGTGTGTGTGTGACCACTAAGATGAGGCAGGAGGTGGGTGTTTACTGGTGTTTAGGAGGCAACATAGATTAGTTTTGCTTCAGGCGTCTCTCTTTCTCTCTCTCTCTCTCTCTCTCTCACGTGCTCGCTCTCTCTCTCTCTTGCTCTCTGTCTCAGTTTACTCCTTTCCTCTCTCTGCCCACCTCTTACCTTCTCCCTCTCTTTCTCTTTCTCACTCTCTCTGTCTTTCTCTCTCTTCCTCATCCATCGCTCCCCCTCTCTCTCTCCCTGTCCCTCCATCCTTCCCTCTCACTCCCCCTCTATCCCTCCCTCTTTATTTTGTCCAGAGCCACCCTAGTTAACTTGGAGAGCTTCCAGTTTAATGGTGTGAAGCTGGAAGTTTTTTAATTTGCCACACCATAAAATTAAAGTCCATTTTCCACATCAGGGAACTTAAGGGCTGACAAATGTTATCTGGAGAGAGCGACAGAGGAGGAGAGGAGACCAGCCTTTCTTTTATTTCACTTGTTTTATGTGGACTGGGTCTGTGCCTGGCTGCATCGGTGTATGTGTGTGTGTGTGTGTGTGTGTGTGTGTGTGTGTGTGTGTGTGTGTGTGTGTGTGTGTGTGTGTGTGTGTGTGTGTGTGTGTGTGTGTGTGTGTGAAACACCAGAAGGTGCGGAATGTAACATGTTTGTGTCCAGTTATGACTTGTGACCAAACTCTAGCAGGACAGAACAGGTCCATTTGAGCTCCAGGGGCAAGAAGGCCTTGGCGACAATTTATTTCCCATCCCGTTTCATGACCTTAGAGCCACCTCACTGGAAGTGTGTGTTACTGTGCCTGCACTCAACAAGATCTTATGGTTCCTGGGGTCCAAACTCATTAAGGCACTTACATCACACATGTATGGGGATGTATGGTGCTGCATCTGTGCTATGCTATACTGGAGGTGTATGGGGATGTATGGTGCTGTATCTATGCTATGCTACACTGGAGGTGTATGGGGATGTATGGTGCTGTATCTGTGCTATGCTACACTGGAGGTGTATGGGGATGTATGGTGCTGTATCTGTGCTATGCTACACTGGAGGTGTGTGGGGATGTATGGTGCTGTATCTGTGCTATGCTACACTGGAGGTGTATGGGGATGTATGGTGCTGTATCTGTGCTATGCTACACTGGAGGTGTGTGGGGATGTACTGTATGTTGCTGTAGCAGTTATATAGTATATTAAAGGTATTCTATACTCTATGCTGCTTTAGTTATAGTCACAGTGTATATACATGTATGGGGCTGTATAGTGGAGGTGTATGACACACTGGAGGTGCTTGGTTCTGGTGTGTGTGTGTGTGTGTGTGTGTGTGTGTGTGTGTGTGTGTGTGTGTGTGTGTGTGTGTGTGTTTCCATATATTTGTGTGCTTGCGTCCATGTGTAGGCCTGACTCTAGAAACTTGTTGGATGCATTTGCAGTTAAAGGGCCAGACAGTCCTTACACAAGACGGATAGCTGAGGATATAAATTGGTGAGCATGGCCCTTCCCTCTTTCCCTGTATGGAGCCATGGGGATGTGTGTGAGGACATGATGAATTCCATGAACAGTTAACTGGCGGGTTGGGTTGGATGATCTGAATTGAATTATGTAATAAGGGAAATATTTTGGCCAGTGAATAATGAATGACTCGTCTCTCTCCGTTTTTCCCCACTCATCCCATCATTTGCACCCATACATGCTGATGAAGTGCTATATCTATCTCTGTAGCAGCCGAGGAGAGTCCTCAATATATACTTATGTTCGGACCGGAGAGGGAGAGGGAGACATTTTTTTATTCAATCACTTTGTTGCTATTTTCAGAAGTATGTGGTGAATTTTCTAAACTCTTAGTACAAAACTCCAAACTGGTAACACTTGTAATGCAGCAAGTCTTTTCAAAACCTTTTATTGTGCATACATTTTTTTGGAGACCTCTTTCCCCATACAGCCATTGATCAAAAAAATACAAGTTCATTGTGAAATACCATGAGAACAGTGATTTAATCACCAGAACACAACATAATGATATCTTCTTATATATCTTCTCATTAGGCTATACACTTGCACTACCCATCGAAATTTACCCATCAAAAATCTCAAATCAAATTTCTATGATTTCTCAACAAACTCTCACAGTCTTACGTCAGAATTAGATGTTCATCCAAGTTTCTCAAACGTCACATTTCGAAGTTGTTCCAAACGCCAAATTTCAAAGTGTTTACGGCGAAGTTTAGGCATTAACTCCAAAATCTTAAGGTAAGATTTGGGATAGGCTTAAAACAAAAAATTCAGAAACCACTTTCTATTGCTGGCAGATGCCACTCAACAACCTAGTAAAATCGAAACCTACTTGAAGGTAACTGCAATCACTGTTGCCCCTACTGGCCAGTTTCCACGTCATCTCCTGACGTACTCAGTCATGGATGGACGTCAAATACTGACTCATATCATGGGTGACCTTTTGCATCTTTAACACCAGTGGGATTGATATTGACACCACCTGCAGTGAATTAACAAAGTATTTGAATCACAGTGGAATCAACACTGTGTGGAGTTGTTGCTACTCTACTATGTTGACTCAACATAGTGGAGTAACAACAACTCCACACAGTGTCAATCCCACATTGGAGGCTGCTGAGGGGAGGACGGCTCATAATAATGGCTGGAACCAAGCGAATGGAATGGCATCAAACACATGGAAAACATGTTTGATGCATTTGATACCATTCCACTGATTCCTCTCCAGTCATTACCATGAGCCCATCCTCCCCAATTAAGGTGCCACCAACCTCCTGTGATTTTGAGTTAATTTCCGTTAAAACTCTGAATGAAAAGTACATGGGAGGGGCCTCATTATCATATTTCCCAGCATGCTTTGTTGCTTGTTGTGTTTTAGAATAGTTAGTTTTAAATATCTATGTTTCAAAATGCACATTGATTGATTAATTGATGTTATACTACACAAAGATAAACAACAAACAAGCTTTCACAGTCAGTGCAGAATTAGACGTTTATCCAAATTTCTCCAAATGTCAAATTTCTAAGTTGGTTCAAACGTCAAATTTCTAAGTGTTTTTGACATCCTGGATTATGAGGATCAATTAAGAGCAGTCGGAGGAGCGGCATGTAGCCTAGGGTTTAGAGCATTGGGTCAGTAACCGAAAGGGCGCTGGTTTGAATACCCGAGCTGACAAGGTGAAAAATCTGTCACACTTAATCCTAGTTTGCTCCATGGGTTTTGTACTACTATGGCTGACCCTGTAAAAGAACACATTTCACTGCACATTCTTCATTTTTAATGTATTTTAACAAATGAGAAGATAATCCTATCAAAAGTAATGGGAGAATTCCATTGTAAAAAGCAATGACTTTATATGAACATGTATTGCAATGTATAGCATGTATTTGTAGATGAACACTGTTTACGTTTGGTGAAAAAGTGACCGTACGATTTCGTGTGTTGCACTTAGTCATTTGAAAATGCGCTTAGAGTTTTCAAACAACTGCATTTTCAATGATCTATTTTGAGTTTTGTACTAAGCATTGTGAAAATGCACCATAACTTGTGAAAATTGCACCAAGGCGATTGAAAAAAGCTGTAAATAGATACAGGTTGAGGGACAGTGCCTAGTGAAAGTCTACATACCCCTTGCACAGTTTTTCTGTCTTAAAATTACATCTAAAAAGGGACTAAATGTAATTGCTTTCTAACTGATCTATACAACCTGCTCCACATTTTCAAAGTGAAAGAAAAATGGTACACATAACATGATGCTGTCACCACAATACTTGAAAATACAAAGGGTTTCACCCTGTGATATGTTGTATTGAATGTGACCCAAATGTAATGTCTTTGCCATGTTGTCTTGCAGTAGTACTTAAGGGTTTTGTGGTAAACATAATGGATGATTAAAAAAATATGTTTTAACACAGGCTTCCTTCTTTTCAGTTCTTTGTCATAGAGACCATTAATGTGGAGTGAATGCAATGTTGTGAAACCCTCTGTATTTTCAAGTAGTGTCATGGCAGCCTCATGTTATGGGTATGCTTGTCACCGGCAAGGACTGAGGAGTTTGTCAGGATCAAAATACATATGAAAGCAATAAAGCCCAGGTAAAATGTAAGAGGAATATCTACCTCAGTCTTCTGGGATGAAGTTGTATTTTTCAGTGGTGTAGTTGTTGAGTGTTCTCGAGGGGTCCAGTCTCAATCCTGACTTTAAATCTGCTTGAAATCAGAGACAAGGTCTGAATACTGCTGTCTTCAAACCAAATTTACTGAGCTTGAGCAATATTTATAAAACAACATATATTCACTGAGTGTACAAAACATTAAGGACACCTTCCTAATATCAAGTTGCACCCGCTATTTTTGCACACCCCAAACAGCCTCAATTAGTCGGGGCATGGACTCCACAAGATGTCGAAAGCGTTCTGCAGGGATGCTGGCCCATGTTGACTCCAATGCTTCCCACAGTTGTTTCAAGTTGGCTGAATGTTCTTTGGGTGATACACACAGGAAACTGTTGAGCATGAAAAACCCAGCAGCGTTGCATTTCTTGACATAAACCTGTGCACCTGGCACCTACTACCATACCCCATTCAAAGGCACTTAAATATTTTGTCTTTCCCATTCACCCTCTGAATGGCACACATACACGATCCATGTCACAATTGTCTCAAGGCTTAAAAATCCTTCTTTAACCTGTCTCCTCCCCTTCATCTACACTGATTGAAGTGGATTTAACTAGTGACATCAATAAGAGATCATAGCTTTCACCTGGATTCACCTGGTCAGTCTGTATCATGGTGTCCTTAATGTTTTTGTACACTCAGTGTATGTTGCCCTAAGAGTTGATGTGCAGAATTGGTAGAATCTTATTCAAATTGATTTACAGCTGTAATTGCTGACAAAGGTTCTTCCACCAAGTGTAAACTCTGCGGTGTAAAGACATACGCAATCAAGACATCTTGATTCTGTATGTTTTATACATTTCTATACTTTTTCTTTCACTTTGAAAATGAGGAGCTGGTTGTGTAAAACTGTAGGAAAACAAATCAAACTGAATCCCTTTTAAGATACAATTTTAGGGCAGCAAAATGAAATGACTTTCACTAGGCACTGTATATGTTGGGTAATTAATAATGAGAGGATTTAATTGGTGGAATATCGATGTCAAGTTTGTTTGACAACATTCACAGATACACACAAACACACATAGCTTACTCTTACAAGCTCTCTTCTCTTCTGTTCTCCACCTTGTCCTTCATTATCCCTGTCTGTGATGTGATGTGTGTGTGTGTGTGAGTGTGTGTGTGTCTGTATGCATGCATTGCATCCGTGTGTGTGTGTGAAGAGTGCTGTAAGCGTGTGTGTGTGTGTGTGTGTGTGTGTGTGTGAAGAGTGCTGTAAGCGTGTGTGTGTGTGTGTGTGTGTGTGTGTGTGTGTGTGTGTGTGTGTGTGTGTGTGCGAGCAACAAGGTCTCACAGTCTCACTACACAATTAGATCAAACACGGAACATTCTGATCTCGAGTCAGCCCTCACTGTTGCCTCTAGTGGCCGGTTTTGAAGTGATTTCCCAACATCCTCAAGACATGGATAGACGTCCAACTTCGAAGTCACTGTTTAGCAATCTGCCTGGTTAGGGGGCCAGTTGTTTTTCTATTGTTTATTTCTGGGTTTTATCTATTTAATCTTTTCTTCACGCTCTACAGCTTTAACTGTTGGATCAGCACTTTCTATCCCTCCTTCTCTCTCTCTCTCGCCCCCTTGTTCACTCCCAGACTGCATTACAGTGTGTGTGCGTGTCGCTAGCACGTTTAGCTGAGAAAAAATACCTGCTGAGCAAAAATACTGTATGTACACATTTTTTCTCCATCACATTTTCTTCAGTTTTCTTCTCTATAACATTTTCTTAGTTTGTTATGAAAATGTATTTTCTGAAAATATTATCAGTTTATTTGGCACTGCAATTTAGTGATATTTCAATACAATATCACTGGTTCAAAATCTTTCTTTGTGACCTTTTTTTATCAGCTTGTCATTCATTTGTACTATATCATGTTCTCACCCTCCTTTTTTCTCTCACCCCTATCCTCCAGACTGGCTTCTTGTCTTGTAGGATTGATCTTTAGTCAGGTGTCAGTGTGAGGGTTAACACTACAGTCTAAGCCCTGTCTAAGCCGGGGGAGGGGGGTTCTAAGCTAACATATGGAATTGTTTTACCAATACGTTTTTTAGCTATTTGATTTTCAATAGTAAGACCCCTTAAGGTTATTGGATGAAACATTGAATTTGGCATTACTGCTATTAGTCAATAGAATCCCATTGAAAAACAGAATCACTACATGGAACAACAAATAATCCCCCAAAGAATCTAAAGGAAGTTTGTTCTGAAGTGTCTGTCCTAAATCTTAGGAAAGTTTTTTTTACATGTATTTATCTCCTTATTTTAAGCGCTGAACTATCTCTATATATGCTTCCATCCATTTTGTTTTACTGGTATCAGGGACTTTCAGACGACTTGTGTGAGGCTTGTGAGCAAAACCGAGAACACCATAGTGTTTGTGAGAGTCTCAGCTTCCCACAAAGGGGTCATATTAGTGTGTAGCCAAAACTGTTTGGACACTAAAGACAGAAGTTGGCAGATCGGCTGTACCGACTTCAGACGAGTCTTGTGAGGCTTGTGGGCGTCCTAGAGCCAAACAGTCCTAGAGCCAAACCATCCTAGAGCCAAACCATCCTAGAGCCAAATTGTTGTCGAAGCCAAACCGTTTTTGTGAGAAGACCGATTTTAGGGATGTCTCATGGTCTGGCAAACACCGCTCAAGCTCAGCCACCTTTCACCACCTTTAAGACACAGCACATGGAAAAAAACAGATAACTCTAGCTTAAAAAGACAGATTTTGCTTAAGCGGGGGCGTGTCATTAATTTGTACTATATCATGTTCTTATTCCTCCTTTTTATCTCTCACCCCTATCCTCCAGACTGGATTATTGTTTTTTAGAATTGATCTTCAGTCAGGTGTCAGTGTGAGGGTTTACAGACAGTAGTCAGGGTTGATATTCAGTCAGGTGTCAGTGTGAGGGTTAACAGACAGTAGTCAGAGTTGATCTTCAGTCAGGTGTGAGTGTGAGGGTTTACAGACAGTAGTCAGGGTTTATCTTCAGTCAGGTGTGAGTGTGAGGGTTTACAGACAGTAGTCAGGGTTGATCTTCAGTCAGGTGTGAGTGTGAGGGTTTACAGACAGTAGTCAGGGTTTATCTTCAGTCAGGTGTGAGTGTGAGGGTTTACAGACAGTAGTCAGGGTTGATCTTCAGTCAGGTGTCAGTGTGAGGGTTAACAGACAGTAGTCAGGGTTTATCTTCAGTCAGGTGTCAGTGTGAGGGTTACAGACAGTAGTCAGGGTTGATATTCAGTCAGGTGTCAGTGTGAGGGTTACAGACAGTAGTCAGGAATGATCTTCAGTCAGGTGTCAGTGTGAGGGTTAGACAGTAGTCAGGGTTGATCTTCAGTCAGGTGTCAGTGTGAGGGTTAACAGACAGTAGTCAGTGTTGATCTTCAGTCAGGTGTGAGTGTGAGGGTTACAGACAGTAGTCAGGGTTGATCTTCAGTCAGGTGTCAGTGTGAGGGTTAACAGACAGTAGTCAGTGTTGATCTTCAGTCAGGTGTCAGTGTGAGGGTTAACAGACAGTAGTCAGATTTGATATTCAGGCAGGTTTCAGTGTGAGGGTTACAGACAGTAGTCAGGGTTGATATTCAGTCAGGTGTCAGTGTGAGGGTTACAGACAGTAGTCAGGAATGATCTTCAGTCAGGTGTCAGTGTGAGGGTTAGACAGTAGTCAGGGTTGATCTTCAGTCAGGTGTCAGTGTGAGGGTTAACAGACAGTAGTCAGGGTTGATTTTCAGTCAGGTGTGAGTGTGAGGGTTACAGAAAGTAGTCAGGAATGATCTTCAGTCAGGTGTCAGTGTGAGGGTTACAGACAGTAGTCAGGGTTGATATTCAGTCAGGTGTCAGTGTGAGGGTTACAGACAGTAGTCAGGAATGATCTTCAGTCAGGTGTCAGTGTGAGGGTTAGACAGTAGTCAGGGTTGATCTTCAGTCAGGTGTCAGTGTGAGGGTTAACAGACAGTAGTCAGGAATGATTTTCAGTCAGGTGTGAGTGTGAGGGTTACAGACAGTAGTCAGGAATGATCTTCAGTCAGGTGTCAGTGTGAGGGTTAACAGACAGTAGTCAGGGTTGATCTTCAGTCAGGTGTCAGTGTGAGGGTTACAGACAGTAGTCAGGGTTGATCTTCAGTTAGGTGTCAGTGTGAGGGTTACAGACAGTAGTCAGGGTTGATATTCAGTCAGGTGTCAGTGTGTGGGTTACAGACAGTAGTCAGGAATGATCTTCAGTCAGGTGTCAGTGTGAGGGTTAGACAGTAGTCAGAGTTGATCTTCAGTCAGGTGTCAGTGTGAGGGTTAACAGACAGTAGTCAGGGTTGATCTTCAGTCAGGTGTGAGTGTGAGGGTTAACAGACAGTAGTCAGGAATGATCTTCAGTCAGGTGTCAGTGTGAGGGTTAACAGACAGTAGTCAGGGTTGATCTTCAGTCAGGTGTCAGTGTGAGGGTTATAGACAGTAGTCAGGGTTGATCTTCAGTCAGGTGTCAGTGTGTGGGTTACAGACAGTAGTCAGGAATGATCTTCAGTCAGGTGTCAGTGTGAGGGTTAGACAGTAGTCAGAGTTGATCTTCAGTCAGGTGTCAGTGTGAGGGTTAACAGACCATAGTCAGGGTTGATCTTCAGTCAGGTGTCAGTGTGAGGGTTAACAGACAGTAGTCAGGGTTGATCTTCAGTCAGGTGTCAGTGTCATGGTTAACAGACAGTAGTCAGGGTTGATCTTCAGTCAGGTGTCAGTGTGAGGGTTAACAGACAGTAGTCAGGGTTGATATTCAGGCAGGTGTCAGTGTGAGGTTTAACAGACAGTAGTCAGGGTTTATCTTCAGTCAGGTGTGAGTGTGAGGGTTTACAGACAGTAGTCAGGGTTGATCTTCAGTCAGGTGTGAGTGTGAGGGTTTACAGACAGTAGTCAGGGTTTATCTTCAGTCAGGTGTGAGTGTGAGGGTTTACAGACAGTAGTCAGGGTTGATCTTCAGTCAGGTGTCAGTGTGAGGGTTTACAGACAGTAGTCAGGGTTGATATTGGTGTCAGTGTGAGGGTTAACAGACAGTAGTCAAAGTTGATCTTCAGTCAGGTGTGAGTGTGAGGGTTTACAGACAGTAGTCAGGGTTGATCTTCAGTCAGGTGTGAGTGTGAGGGTTTACAGACAGTAGTCAGGGTTGATCTTCAGTCAGGTGTCAGTGTGAGGGTTAACAGACAGTAGTCAGGGTTGATCTTCAGTCAGGTGTGAGTGTGAGGGTTACAGACAGTAGTCAGGGTTGATCTTCAGTCAGGTGTCAGTGTGAGGGTTACAGACAGTAGTCAGGGTTGATATTCAGTCAGGTGTCAGTGTGAATGTTAACAGACAGTAGTCAGGGTTGATCTTCAGTCAGGTGTCAGTGTCATGGTTAACAGACAGTAGTCAGGGTTGATCTTCAGTCAGGTGTGAGTGTGAGGGTTACAGACAGTAGTCAGGGTTGATATTCAGTCAGGTGTCAGTGTGAGGGTTAACAGACAGTAGTCAGGGTGGATCTTCAGTCAGGTGTCAGTGTGAGGGTTAACAGACAGTAGTCAGATCTGATCTTCAGTCAGGTGTCAGTGTGAGGGTTAACAGACAGTAGTCAGATTGATCTTCAGTCAGGTGTCAGTGTGAGGGTTACAGACAGTAGTCAGGGTTGATATTCAGTCAGGTGTCAGTGTGAGGGTTAACAGACAGTAGTCAGGGTTGATCTTCAGTCAGGTGTGAGTGTGAGGGTTTACAGACAGTAGTCAGGGTTGATCTTCAGTCAGGTGTGAGTGTGAGGGTTACAGACAGTAGTCAGGTTTGATCTTCAGTCAGGTGTCAGTGTGAGGGTTACAGACAATAGTCAGGGTTGATCTTCAGTCAGGTGTCAGTGTGAGGGTTAACAGACAGTAGTCAGGGTTGATATTCAGTCAGGTGTCAGTGTGAGGGTTAACAGACAGTAGTCAGGGTTGATCTTCAGTCAGGTGTGAGTGTGAGGGTTTACAGACAGTAGTCAGGGTTGATTTTCAGTCAGGTGTGAGTGTGAGGGTTACAGACAGTAGTCAGAGTTGATCTTCAGTCAGGTGTCAGTGTGAGGGTTACAGACAGTAGTCAGGGTTGATATTCAGTCAGGTGTCAGTGTGAATGTTAACAGACAGTAGTCAGGGTTGATCTTCAGTCAGGTGTCAGTGTCATGGTTAACAGACAGTAGTCTGGGTTGATCTTCAGTCAGGTGTGAGTGTGAGGGTTACAGACAGTAGTCAGGGTTGATATTCAGTCAGGTGTCAGTGTGAGGGTTAACAGACAGTAGTCAGAGGGATCTTCAGTCAGGTGTCAGTGTGAGGGTTAACAGACAGTAGTCAGATCTGATCTTCAGTCAGGTGTCAGTGTGAGGGTTAACAGACAGTAGTCAGATTGATCTTCAGTCAGGTGTCAGTGTGAGGGTTACAGACAGTAGTCAGGGTTGATATTCAGTCAGTGTGAGGGTTAACAGACAGTAGTCATGGTTTATCTTCAGTCAGGTGTCAGTGTGAGGGTTACAGACAGTAGTCAGGGTTGATATTCAGTCAGGTGTCAGTGTGAGGGTTACAGACAGTAGTCAGGAATGATCTTCAGTCAGGTGTCAGTGTGAGGGTTAGACAGTAGTCAGGGTTGATCTTCAGTCAGGTGTCAGTGTGAGGGTTAACAGACAGTAGTCAGGGTTGATTTTCAGTCAGGTGTGAGTGTGAGGGTTACAGACAGTAGTCAGGAATGATCTTCAGTCAGGTGTCAGTGTGAGGGTTACAGACAGTAGTCAGGGTTGATATTCAGTCAGGTGTCAGTGTGAGGGTTACAGATAGTAGTCAGGAATGATCTTCAGTCAGGTGTCAGTGTGAGGGTTAGACAGTAGTCAGGGTTGATCTTCAGTCAGGTGTCAGTGTGAGGGTTAACAGACAGTAGTCAGGAATGATCTTCAGTCAGGTGTGAGTGTGAGGGTTACAGACAGTAGTCAGGAATGATCTTCAGTCAGGTGTCAGTGTGAGGGTTAACAGACAGTAGTCAGTGTTGATTTTCAGTCAGGTGTCAGTGTGAGGGTTATAGACAGTAGTCAGGAATGATCTTCAGTCAGGTGTCAGTGTGAGGGTTACAGACAGTAGTCAGGGTTGATATTCAGTCAGGTGTCAGTGTGAGGGTTACAGACAGTAGTCAGGAATGATCTTCAGTCAGGTGTCAGTGTGAGGGTTAGACAGTAGTCAGGGTTGATCTTCAGTCAGGTGTCAGTGTGAGGGTTAACAGACAGTAGTCAGGGTTGATCTTCAGTCAGGTGTCAGTGTGAGGGTTAACAGACAGTAGTCAGGGTTGATCTTCAGTCAGGTGTGAGTGTGAGGGTTACAGACAGTAGTCAGGGTTGATATTCAGTCAGGTGTCAGTGTGAGGGTTAACAGACAGTAGTCAGAGTGGATCTTCAGTCAGGTGTCAGTGTGAGGGTTAACAGACAGTAGTCAGATCTGATCTTCAGTCAGGTGTCAGTGTGAGGGTTAACAGACAGTAGTCAGATTGATCTTCAGTCAGGTGTCAGTGTGAGGGTTACAGACAGTAGTCAGGGTTGATATTCAGTCAGTGTGAGGGTTAACAGACAGTAGTCATGGTTTATCTTCAGTCAGGTGTCAGTGTGAGGGTTACAGACAGTAGTCAGGGTTGATATTCAGTCAGGTGTCAGTGTGAGGGTTACAGACAGTAGTCAGGATTGATATTCAGTCAGGTGTCAGTGTGAGGGTTAGACAGTAGTCAGGGTTGATCTTCAGTCAGGTGTCAGTGTGAGGGTTAACAGACAGTAGTCAGGGTTGATTTTCAGTCAGGTGTGAGTGTGAGGGTTACAGACAGTAGTCAGGAATGATCTTCAGTCAGGTGTCAGTGTGAGGGTTACAGACAGTAGTCAGGGTTGATATTCAGTCAGGTGTCAGTGTGAGGGTTACAGATAGTAGTCAGGAATGATCTTCAGTCAGGTGTCAGTGTGAGGGTTAGACAGTAGTCAGGGTTGATCTTCAGTCAGGTGTCAGTGTGAGGGTTAACAGACAGTAGTCAGGAATGATCTTCAGTCAGGTGTGAGTGTGAGGGTTACAGACAGTAGTCAGGAATGATCTTCAGTCAGGTGTCAGTGTGAGGGTTAACAGACAGTAGTCAGTGTTGATTTTCAGTCAGGTGTCAGTGTGAGGGTTATAGACAGTAGTCAGGAATGATCTTCAGTCAGGTGTCAGTGTGAGGGTTACAGACAGTAGTCAGGGTTGATATTCAGTCAGGTGTCAGTGTGAGGGTTACAGACAGTAGTCAGGAATGATCTTCAGTCAGGTGTCAGTGTGAGGGTTAGACAGTAGTCAGGGTTGATCTTCAGTCAGGTGTCAGTGTGAGGGTTAACAGACAGTAGTCAGGGTTGATCTTCAGTCAGGTGTCAGTGTGAGGGTTAACAGACAGTAGTCAGGGTTGATCTTCAGTCAGGTGTGAGTGTGAGGGTTACAGACAGTAGTCAGGAATGATCTTCAGTCAGGTGTCAGTGTGAGGGTTAACAGACCATAGTCAGGGTTGATCTTCAGTCAGGTGTCAGTGTGAGGGTTAACAGACAGTAGTCAGGGTTGATCTTCAGTCAGGTGTCAGTGTCATGGTTAACAGACAGTAGTCAGGGTTGATCTTCAGTCAGGTGTCAGTGTGAGGGTTAACAGACAGTAGTCAGAGTTGATATTCAGGCAGGTGTCAGTGTGAGGTTTAACAGACAGTAGTCAGGGTTGATCTTCAGTCAGGTGTCAGTGTGAGGGTTACAGACAGTAGTCAGGAATGATCTTCAGTCAGGTGTCAGTGTGAGGGTTAACAGACAGTAGTCAGGGTTGATTTTCAGTCAGGTGTCAGTGTGAGGGTTATAGACAGTAGTCAGGAATGATCTTCAGTCAGGTGTCAGTGTGAGGGTTAACAGACAGTAGTCAGGGTTGATCTTCAGTCAGGTGTGAGTGTGAGGGTTACAGACAGTAGTCAGGAATGATCTTCAGTCAGGTGTCAGTGTGAGGGTTAACAGACCATAGTCAGGGTTGATCTTCAGTCAGGTGTCAGTGTGAGGGTTAACAGACAGTAGTCAGGGTTGATCTTCAGTCAGGTGTCAGTGTCATGGTTAACAGACAGTAGTCAGGGTTGATCTTCAGTCAGGTGTCAGTGTGAGGCTTAACAGACAGTAGTCAGAGTTGATATTCAGGCAGGTGTCAGTGTGAGGTTTAACAGACAGTAGTCAGGGTTGATCTTCAGTCAGGTGTCAGTGTGAGGGTTACAGACAGTAGTCAGGGTTGATATTCAGTCAGGTGTCAGTGTGAGGGTTAACAGACAGTAGTCAGAGTTGATCTTCAGTCAGGTGTCAGTGTGAGGGTTAACAGACAGTAGTCAGGGTTGATATTCAGTCAGGTGTCAGTGTGAGGGTTAACAGACAGTAGTCAGGGTTTATCTTCAGTCAGGTGTCAGTGTGAGGGTTACAGACAGTAGTCAGGGTTGATATTCAGTCAGGTGTCAGTGTGAGGGTTTCAGACAGTAGTCAGGAATGATCTTCAGTCAGGTGTCAGTGTGAGGGTTAGACAGTAGTCAGGGTTGATCTTCAGTCAGGTGTCAGTGTGAGGGTTAACAGACAGTAGTCAGGGTTGATTTTCAGTCAGGTGTGAGTGTGAGGGTTACAGAAAGTAGTCAGGAATGATCTTCAGTCAGGTGTCAGTGTGAGGGTTACAGACAGTAGTCAGGGTTGATATTCAGTCAGGTGTCAGTGTGAGGGTTACAGACAGTTGTCAGGAATGATCTTCAGTCAGGTGTCAGTGTGAGGGTTAGACAGTAGTCAGGGTTGATCTTCAGTCAGGTGTCAGTGTGAGGGTTAACAGACAGTAGTCAGGAATGATCTTCAGTCAGGTGTGAGTGTGAGGGTTACAGACAGTAGTCAGGAATGATCTTCAGTCAGGTGTCAGTGTGAGGGTTAACAGACAGTAGTCAGGGTTGATCTTCAGTCAGGTGTCAGTGTGAGGGTTATAGACAGTAGTCAGGGTTGATCTTCAGTCAGGTGTCAGTGTGAGGGTTAACAGACAGTAGTCAGGGTTGATATTCAGTCAGGTGTCAGTGTGTGGGTTACAGACAGTAGTCAGGAATGATCTTCAGTCAGGTGTCAGTGTGAGGGTTAGACAGTAGTCAGAGTTGATCTTCAGTCAGGTGTCAGTGTGAGGGTTAACAGACAGTAGTCAGGGTTGATCTTCAGTCAGGTGTGAGTGTGAGGGTTAACAGACAGTAGTCAGGAATGATCTTCAGTCAGGTGTCAGTGTGAGGGTTAACAGACAGTAGTCAGGGTTGATCTTCAGTCAGGTGTCAGTGTGAGGGTTACAGACAGTAGTCAGGGTTGATATTCAGTCAGGTGTCTGTGTGAGGGTTAACAGACAGTAGTCAGAGTTGATCTTCAGTCAGGTGTCAGTGTGAGGGTTAACAGACAGTAGTCAGGCTTGATATTCAGTCAGGTGTCAGTGTGAGGGTTAACAGACAGTAGTCAGGGTTGATCTTCAGTCAGGTGTCAGTGTGAGGGTTACAGACAGTAGTCAGGGTTGATATTCAGTCAGGTGTCAGTGTGAGGGTTACAGACAGTAGTCAGGAATGATCTTCAGTCAGGTGTCAGTGTGAGGGTTAGACAGTAGTCAGGGTTGATCTTCAGTCAGGTGTCCGTGTGAGGGTTAACAGACAGTAGTCAGGGTTGATCTTCAGTCAGGTGTGAGTGTGAGGGTTACAGACAGTAGTCAGTGTTGATCTTCAGTCAGGTGTCAGTGTGAGGGTTAACAGACAGTAGTCAGATTTGATATTCAGGCAGGTTTCAGTGTGAGGGTTAACAGACAGTAGTCAGGGTTGATATTCAGTCAGGTGTCAGTGTGAGGGTTAACAGACAGTAGTCAGAGTTGATCCTCAGTCAGGTGTCAGTGTGAGGGTTAACAGACAGTAGTCAGGGTTGATATTCAGTCAGGTGTCAGTGTGAGGGTTAACAGACAGTAGTAAGGCTTGATCTTCAGTCAGGTGTCAGTGTGAGGGTTACAGACAGTAGTCAGGGTTGATATTCAGTCAGGTGTCAGTGTGAGTGTTACAGACAGTAGTCAGGAATGGTCTTCAGTCAGGTGTCAGTGTGAGGGTAAACAGACAGTAGTCAGGTTTGATATTCAGTCAGGTGTCAGTGTAAGGGTTTTAACAGACAGTAGTCAGGTTTGATTTTCAGTCAGGTGTCAGTGTGAGGGTTTTAACAGACAGTAGTCAGAGTTGATATTCAGTCAGGTGTCAGTGTGAGGGTTACAGACAGTAGTCAGGGTTGATATTCAGTCAGGTGTCAGTGTGAGGGTTTTAACAGACAGTAGTCAGGCTTGATCTTCAGTCAGGTGTCAGTGTGAGGGTTAACAGACAGTAGTCAGGTTTGATCTTCAGTCAGGTGTCAGTGTGAGGTTTAACAGACAGTAGTCAGGGTTGATATTCAGTCAGGTGTCATTCTAAGGTTTTTAACAGACAGTAGTCAGGGTTGATATTTAGTCAGGTGTCAGTGTGAGGATTTTAACAGACAGTAGTCAGGGTTGATATTCAGTCAGGTGTCAGTGTGAGGGTTACAGACAGTAGTCAGGGTTGATATTCAGTCAGGTGTCAGTGTGAGGGTTAACAGACAGTAGTCAGGGTTGATATTCAGTCAGGTGTCATTGTAAGGTTTTTAACAGACAGTAGTCAGGATTGATATTTAGTCAGGTGTCAGTGTGAGGATTTTAACAGACAGTAGTCTGGGTTGATTTTCAGTCAGGTGTCAGTGTGAGGGTTACAGACAGTAGTCAGAGTTGATATTCAGTCAGGTGTCAGTGTGAGGGTTTTAACAGACAGTAGTCAGGGTTGATATTCAGTCAGGTGTCAGTGTGAGGGTTAACAGACAGTAGTCAGGGTTGATATTCAGGCAGGTGTCAGTTTGAGGGTTAACAGACAGTAGTCAGGGTTGATATTCAGTCAGGTGTCATTGTAAGGTTTTTAACAGACAGTAGTCAGGGTTGATATTTAGTCAGGTGTCAGTGTGAGGGTTTTAACAGACAGTAGTCAGGGTTGATATTCAGTCAGGTGTCAGTGTGAGGGTTACAGACAGTAGTCAGGGTTGATATTCAGTCAGATGTTAGTTTGAGGGTTTTAACAGACAGTAGTCAGGGTTGATCTTCAGTCAGGTGTCAGTGTGAGGGTTAACAGACAGTAGTCAGGGTTTATATTCAGTCAGGTGTCAGTGTGACGGTTAACAGACAGTAGTCAGGGTTGATCTTCAGTCAGGTGTCAGTGTGAGGGTTACAGACAGTAGTCAGGGTTGATCTTCAGTCAGGTGTCAGTGTGAGGGTTACAGACAGTAGTCAGGGTTGATCTTCAGTCAGGTGTCAGTGTGAGGGTTAACAGACAGTAGTCAGGGTTGATCTTCAGTCAGGTGTCAGTGTGAGGGTTACAGACAGGAGTCAGGGTTGATCTTCAGTCAGGTGTCAGTGTGAGGGTTACAGACAGTAGTCAGGAATGATCTTCAGTCAGGTGTCAGTGTGAGGGTTAACAGACAGTAGTCAGTGTTGATATTCAGTCAGGTGTCAGTGTGAGGGTTAACAGACAGTAGTCAGGGTTGATATTCAGTCAGGTGTCAGTGTGAGGCTTAACAGACAGTAGTCAGGATTGATCTTCAGTCAGGTGTCAGTGTGAGGGTTAACAGACAGTAGTCAGGGTTGATATTCAGTCAGGTGTCAGTGTGAGAGAGAGAGATGATATGGTGTAATTCAAGTGCATGTTGGAGGTGTATTTAGCAGAGGATGTAGATTAAATGATGATGTGTGGCTGTGTGTGTTCAGAGCTTTTCCCAGAGGAGGACAAGTGGTCAAATTAGCACTAATTAGCAGGAGCATATCTCTTGAACTCACGCACACACACACACACACACACACACACACACACACACACACACACACACACACACACACACACACACACACACACACACACACACACACACACCCCCTCTGTCTTTCTTTTCTCCTATCTCTCATCTCCTATCTTATTCTGCCACTCTGCTCAACTCGCTGTCCTGCCCTATCTATTCGTTCATCTCCTTTTTTCCCATTTTCTCATCATTTCCCCTTTCATCTCCACTCCTCTTCTTTGCTATACCCTATTTTTCACTCCCATACCTGCTCTCCTCTCTTTGAAAAATGTTCACCTTCTCCAAACGACTACGATCGCTCTTTTTCCTTCCGTCTTTCTCCCATACATCCCTTTTCCTTCTCGTTTAGTACAGCTTTGATAAACGCACACAATTTTCTCAATCAGCCTCCATTTGTTTAAAAACAAGTCTGTTTTTATCTCTTATCCATGTAGTGATCATGTTCCATCTCCCTCTTCCCTCTCCTGTCTCCCCTCTCCTGTCTCTCCTCTCCTGTCTCCCCTCTCCTGTCTCCCCTCTCCTGTCTCTCCTCTCCTGTCTGCTGTACCAGTTTGTTACGGAGGATGTCGACATAGATATATGATAAAATAGAATATATAATGAGTTAGACAAAGGGGATCTATGCAAATTTCTTGGCAAATCCCCCCATATTAAAGCTCTAACTACATGCACGGAAAATACATTTACATCTTCTATGCAGCATTGAAATCCTCCAACTCAGCATCTTGGATGTATATATTTGTCATAACCTGACTTACTTATGAAATACAGCATGCATGAAAGTATCAGCTTAAATCTTTTACTGAGCTATTTTTTTTTTTTACAAATGATTTCAAATGTATGAGAAAAATATATATATTTTCAAATAGCCTAGTCACTGGGAGAGTTTTGGGATACATTTTGGTTGGACGAATCGTCTCTCTCTTTTACTATGTGGAGACTGGGGGAGAGTTTGAAATCCAATTTCTTTTAACATGTGTTCTTGTCCACCTAAATGGTCTGTGAAGAATTGTCAGAGTTGGGGTGCAATTTGAAAGATTTCTGCAATGTTTGAAAACTTCATCCCTCTCTCTCGCCATCTATCCCTCTCTCTCTCTGTCCCTGTCTCCCTCTCTGAGTGTTTGATTAAATGAGTACGGTGTTCCTCGCAGAATATACCACTGACTCCCGTTATTGTTGTTATCAATCATCCTCTAACGGATCGCCATGGTAACACTCCACGGGGTCACCCCGGACCCTCTCCCTATAGTGATAAGGTTAACGAAAAAAGACGACAAAGAAAAATGGCGGGGAAAAACTTTAACAAAGCATATTTTCTTATTTTATGACTCCCTCTGACCTTTGAGCATATTAGCGTCTGAAATGATGAATCGGGGGCCTGAGAGAAGAAGAGAAGGAGAGAGGGACAGAGAGAGGGATGAGAGAGGGAGGGGAGAAGGGAGAGAGAGGGGGGTTGGGGGTTTCTTTTCTCATTAGGGACCTGTGGTTGGAAGAGATAGGAGAGGCTTCTCTCTTCTCTTCTCCCTAATCCCCCTCTTTTGAAAAAGCGGAACGTGTGAAATTAGAGTTTAAAATGAAACGCGTCCCTCTCCTCGTCTCCTGTCGTTCCCTCCATTCTGCTGCCATCAGCACTCTTGGCCCGGAGGACTCCCATTAGCCTAGCCCAGAGTGATAGGCAGGCTGCTCTCCTCACACACTACCAACACACACTCAATTAAAAGCTGACCTTCAACGCCCCAGGACTGGCGTAGTGTGTCACACCATATCTACGCTCCGCAAAATACACCGTGTCCCTGGATGTCTGTATTTCCGTGTGTGTTTACACCAACACGATCTTACGGTCTCACTTCAGTATTCAACGTTTGTCCGGGGGGGGGGGGATAAACATTCAATTCTCACTAGATACGGTAAGGGTTAAGGTTTGGGATAGGGTATAATTATTATTTTTTATACTGCCTAGCACGAGTGCCTAGCACATATATCCCCATACACATTGCTGTGAGCTTACTAGATAGTAATAGATGCTCATGTTGCCCCCAGCGGACGGTGTTAAAGGTATCTCCTAACGTCCTAGGAACCTAACATGTTGCCCCTAGTGGACGGTGTTAAAGGTATCTCCTAACGTCCTAGGAACCTAACATGTTGCCCCTAGTGGACGCTGTTAAAGGTATCTCCTAACGTCCTAGGGACCTAACATGTTGCCCCTAGTGGACGGTGTTAAAGGTATCTCCTAACGTCCTAGGAACCTAACATGTTGCCCCTAGTGGACGGTGTTAAAGGTATCTCCTAACGTCCTAGGGACCTAACATGTTGCTCCTAGTGGACGCTGTTAAAGGTATCTCCTAACGTCCTAGGGACCTAACATGTTGCCCCTAGTGGACGGTGTTAAAGGTATCTCCTAACGTCCTAGGGACCTAACATTTTGCCCGTAGTGGACGGTGTTAAAGGTATCTCCTAACGTCCTAGGGACCTAACATGTTGCCCCTAGTGGACGGTGTTAAAGGTATCTCCTAACGTCCTAGGGACCTAACATGTTGCCCCTAGTGGACGGTGTTAAAGGTATCTCCTAACGTCCTAGGAACCTAACATGTTGCCCCTAGTGGACGGTGTTAAAGGTATCTCCTAACGTCCTAGGGACCTAACATGTTGCCCCTAGTGGACGATGTTAAAGGTATCTCCTAACGTCCTAGGGACCTAACATGTTGCCCCTAGTGGACGGTGTTAAAGGTATCTCCTAACGTCCTAGGGACCTAACATGTTGCCCCTAGTGGACGGTGTTAAAGGTATCTCCTAACGTCCTAGGGACCTAACATGTTGCCCCTAGTGGACGGTGTTAAAGGTATCTCCTAACGTCCTAGGGACCTAACATGTTGCCCCTAGTGGACGGTGTTAAAGGTATCTCCTAACGTCCTAGGAACCTAACATGTTGCCCCTAGTGGACGGTGTTGAAGGTATCTCCTAACGTCCTAGGAACCTAACATGTTGCCCCTAGTGGACGGTGTTAACGCTATCTCCTAACGTCCTAGGGACCTAACATGTTGCCCCTAGTGGACGGTGTTAAAGGTATCTCCTAACGTCCTAGGAACCTAACATGTTGCCCCTAGTGGACGGTGTTGAAGGTATCTCCTAACGTCCTAGGGACCTAACATGTTGCCCCTAGTGGACGGTGTTGAAGGTATCTCCTAACGTCCTAGGGACCTAACATGTTGCCCCTAGTGGACGGTGTTGAAGGTATCTCCTAACGTCCTAGGGACCTAACATGTTGCCCCTAGTGGACGGTGTTAAAGGTATCTCCTAACGAGGTCCAGCTGGTGTGACCATGCTTTTCTTTTACACTCCTTGCTTTTCTTAACAAACACTCTCATACCCAAACACTGTTTTAACATTTAGTACTGATAAGGCTCAGTTTGTTGTTTGAAAATGTGATGGGAGCCAAACAATAAGCATAGTAGCTTTGATAGTGAACTGTAATATTTTACTGATAGTGAATAGAATAAAGCAGCCTCTTCAGAATGGCTGATCTGTCTCTACTACTGAGAGGATAGGTCTACTCCTGCAGAGGGGAAGTATGCAGGGGTCTCATTCTCAGAGAGTTGTAGTCACAGAGCACGTGTGTGTGTGTGTGTGTGCCTGGGTGCCTGTGCAGTTTTGTGTGGATGTATTTGTGTGTGCATGTGTGCGTGCATGTGTGCCTGTGCATGTCTGTGTGTGTGAGTTTGTGTGTGTGTGTGTCTGCCCTAGGAGAAGAGAGGGCCACTTAGGGGCATTAAGTAGTCATTAGACCAGGGTATGCAGGGCATGGAGAGGAAGGAGGACGGGAAGGAGAGAGGGTATGTCCCGGAATAGGCAGAGGAGGCACCAAGGCACAGATAAATTGGGGATTCAGAGGGTAGATGAGTCAAACCAGAAATAGGGGTTTGAGAGGTGGAGTAGGTTTGTTCTCACGCTCTCTCTCTCTCTCTCTCTCTCTCTCTCTCTCTCTCTCTCTCTCTCGCTCACTCCCTTTCTGACTCTCTCTCGCTGTCTATCTGACTCTCTCTCGCTCTCTTTCTGACTCTCTCTCGCTCTCTTGCTCTCTTTCTGACTCTCTCTCTCCATCTCTCTCTCTATTTCTCCCTCCCTCCCTCTCTCACTCTCTCTTTCTCTTTCCCTCTCTCTCGCTCTTTCTTTCTCTCTCTCTCTCTCTCTGCTGTGTGTAATGTAGCTGTGTGTGTGTGTGTGTGTGTGTGTGTGTGTGTGTGTGTGTGTGTGTGTGTGACAGAGTGGTTTGGGACCGGAGCACTAAAGGGTTCTAAGATGAATGATCTATTCTGGTGAAATGGGAGGAAGATATAGAAATGTCCTGGGTCAGGTTTCTCTCTGCTTCTACCTCGCATTGAACTACCGCTGTGTGTGTGTGTGTCTTTTGTATGTATGCATTTACAGTCTGCCCATACGTGTGGGAATTGGACCATCCTTCAGGTGGGAGAATCCGACCATTGATAAATCGATTAGGCCTGGGTTCCGAGATGGCAGAAACATTCTAAATCCCCTAATTTGCATGTTGCCCAAGTCTCTGGGCCCAGATTGGCCATTGATTAGCATATCCACCAGCACCCCCTGGGGAAGGCCCATTGATCAGTGTAGATTGCTGGGAGGCTGTAGCCGTGACGACAACGTAGAACACTGGTGCACATCTAATTAACAGGAGGTACTGTCCTAATGGCTGGTGGTTTGTTGATTTACATTTGAACTGTTTGTCTGAAGGTTAGGTTAGCTATGTTTAGCTCTTCTTTGGCGAGGGGGTTTTGTATGCGTTATTCTAAGGTTGGGTTAGATATGTTGAACGGTTATGTTTATTGAGCGATCTGAAGTACTAAATGAAACATTATCCATTCAAGGTTCATTCAACTATGATTTTCTCTCTCTCTCTCTCTCCGTGCTGAGTGATAGATGAATAATGAATGCAGTGTTATCACTCCGCTCCTGCTTTTTTATTTTTTGACAATGAAACAGTCTTAATGTATGAACCTTGGTTTGTCTCCAATAGAGAACGGTAGAGACCCAGACACTGACAGACAAGGCTTGTATCGGCTTCGCTCTGCTCACACGCCTGACCTGTATTAATCAGCTCAGAGTACGACTGCTGATTTATTATCAATGTTGCCTTTTAGATTCAAAATAATGAGATTATATGGACAGGGGGGACCTGATCCTAGAGCAGCACTCTATTCTGAAATGCATTATGGCCCCTGATTTCTGCTCTGTGGATAGGGCCAGACAAACACATACCTCACCTGACCGGTAAAACCAATTCATAGCTACCATTGTCAAATTCAAATGTTCTCCTCACTCTTATTCAGTTAAGGTTAGAAACATTTTGTGTAACCACTTACAGTGTGTGTGTGTGTGTGTGTACATGTATCCATGAGTACGCTCATGTGCGTGCTTGTGTGTTCTTGTCTCCTTTGTGTGTACACATAACAACATACTGTAACATGATTCTAAATAGTACCAGATAGGGTTTCTTTGGCTTATATCCTTTTCTGAAGGTTCAATAAAGAACCATGGTCATAAGGTTTGAAGTGGAACCATTAACAAAGGTTCTAGATAGTACCAAAAAAAAGGTTCTGTTATGGTTACAACCCTTTTTTGGGGTTATATAGAACACTTTCCAATGGTTCTTTGTAGAACCTTTATGGAGAATGAGACAGGTCCTTCATAGAACCAATCGGCAAGGTTCTTTGTATGTCCATTTGAAGAATCGTACAGTTTTTTTTATTCTGGTCAGAAATAGTATTAAAATTCCATAGGTGTTATTGTGTTCATTGACAAGTTGAATCAAGTGAGCTACCTCTGGAACAGCTCTTGGCCCCTGAGGAGGGAATTGAGAACCACTGACTGATTTAGTCAACCAGCCTCAATTGATACAAGACTGAGCAGAACATGGCTGACCAGAATAAACTATCCTGTATGGTGAGCCTTTCACATAACAAGATCACTGGCTATAGTCATATATAATATGCAATAAAATAACACAACAGATTAGATCAACTGGAATGGCACTCACTCGGTTATACAAAAAGAGCTGTGAGCAAACCACGGCCCCAAAGATTCTAAACTCCCCTGCATTTGAGGAACCCACTTTTCTTAGTGTATACCTGACTGTGTGTATCAATGTGTCCTCTCCCTTTCTCTTTCTCTTCCACTTTCCACTCTCTCTCTCTCTCTCTCTCTCTCTCTCTCCTCTCTCTCTCTCTCTCTCTCTCTCTCTCTCTCTCTCTCTCTCTCTCTCTCTCTCTCTCTCTCTCTCTCTCTCTCTCTCTCTCTCTCTCTCTCTCTCTCTCTCTGCCAGTGGCTTTGTGCGTTGGTCTGATTGAATGGGGCAGTGAGGCAGATTTACATATGTTACCATTGTTAGTGGGGTTAGTAGATATCATGTAGCAGGTCTGGAGGGAGACGTCAGCGGCCCCGGCTGCAGACCAGAGCAGAATCACAAGTAGCTGCACTCTGCTCCTACTTTCATCTCTCTCTCTCTCTCTCTCTCTCTCTCTCTCTCTCTCTCTCTCTCAATTCAATTTAAGGGCTTTATTGGCATGGGAAACATATGTTAACATTGCCAAAGCAAGTGAACTAGATAATAAACAAAAGTGAAATAAACAATAACAACTAACATTAAACATTACACTCACAAAAGTTCAAAAATAATAAAGACATTACAAATGTCATATTATGTGCAAATAGTTCAAGTACAAATGGGAAAATAAATAAACATAAATATGGTTTGTATTTACAATGGCATTTGTTCTCTCTCGCTCTCTTTCTATCGCTCTCTCGTGCTCTCACTCTCTCTTTCTCTGTCTCTCTATTTTTCTTTCGTTCTCTATACCTTACCCCCTCTATTCTCTTTCTCGCCTTCCATCCATCTCATTTACCCTGTCCCCATCTATCTTTTTCCCAAGGCAGGTGTTGTTTAGTCTAGTCACTAGACTCTTGGGTCCCAGGGTCCGGAAAACACACACACACACACACACACACACACACACACACACACACACACACACACACACACACACACACACACACACACACTGATGGGTTAGGGTTGTCCCTGCTTGGCCGGTGAGTGTCTAGGAGTGTTGGCCAATATCTGCTCAGTCAAGTGTTAAATTAGATTCCCCTGCCTCTGTCAGATCTGTGTGTGTGTGTGTGTGTGTGTGTGTGTGTGTGTGTGTGTGTGTGTGTGTGTGTGTGTGTGTGTGTGTGTGTGTGTGTGTGTGTGTGTGTGTGTGTGTGTGTGTGTGTGTGTGTGTGTGTGTGTGTGTGTGCGTGTGTTTGTGTTGCGTGTGAGCACATGTGCAGATGCTTACAGCACTCACATACACACACATACACAAAGAGACTAACACTGGATCACGGTTACACACATAGCTCACAAGTGGAGAATTTTTACGCACTTTCATGGAGCTTCATTGAATATTGCAGAGACATTTCAGCCAATGCACTATAAAAAAAATGCAGGGTCAAAACAACCCAGCGCTGGGTAAATAGTGAACAGAACACACATTGGGTTATTTTCACCCAGCCAGTTGAGGCACTTAGGGCTCTGTTCAGTCTGTGTCGCTGAAGCGTTACAGATAGCACACTAGAAATGTAAAGGTCATTTCCTATTGAGCCAACATCTGCACCGCTTACCGTGAATGCAGTCTCCGCTGCGGGAACACATTGCCTTTAAATTTCAATCACGCTGTAACACTGAACTTTCACGATAAGCGTTGAATAGAGCACTTAGTTGGGTTTTCTTTGAAGACTGGAGGCGTGGCTTTCAGACATTTTTTTTTTGCCACTTGTGAGATGAAATGTAATTCCAGGTAATCTGTTCTGTTGGATTGTCGTCACATGTTGAGGTCGAGCAAAGACTTTGTAGCATTAATGAGACTTACACAAGCGTGTGAGTTTTTCAAGTGCCTATACATATCCCAATGTTGAGAGGAGTGCTCAACATACAGACAGCAAAAATACAGTGCAGATGAACCAGAATGACATTTACACTCACAGGTGGCAAAAAATAACTAACTGAAAGCCATGCCCCTACTAAGCCACGCCTCCAGTCTTCTGATCTGACCCAGTGGGTCATAGCTCAATAACCCAGCATCAATAACCTAACAACCCATCTGAGTGTCCCAACTGGCTCGATCAAAATAACCCAATGTGTGTCCTGTCCAATATTTACCCAAATTTGGTTGTTTTTAACCCAGCATTTGTTTTTGTAGTCTCACCCAGTCTTCTGGAGTTTAACAGTAACTCTAACCCAGAGCAGTTTCACAAAGTCCACCAAGTCATAGTCTGAGGCATCGTCCTAAATAGCACCCTATTCTCTTTATAGTACTTTTGAGAGTTGGATAATACAACCCCTTTGCTTCCTGCATTGGTCACATAGCCTATAACATGCATTCATGACATGATACATGGCTCCTAGTAACCACAGGAATTAAAATAATCTTCTCATTTTGTGTTTATTAGCTTGTTGATTTGTGCAGCCTTTCTCACTCTCAGTTTCCATTTGTTTTCTCCTCCCCTCTCTGTTTCTCTGTTTATTTAGCTGCTCATTTCCCGCCATTAATTACTGCAAATGGAGAATTAGCGTCTTTTCAGCAAGGGAGGGTTTAATTTCATGACTATATTATGCCGGGAACAGATGGGGGCTATTTTACAGTACATAATATATTATAAAACAGAATATGTGTGTGTGTGTGTGTGTGTGTGTGTGTGTGTGTGTGTGTGTGTGTGTGTGTGTGTGTGTGTGTGTGTGTGTGTGTGTGTGTGTGTGTGTGTGTGTGTGTGTGTGTGTGTGTGTGTGTGTGTGTGTGTGTGTGTGTGTGTGTGTGTGTGTGTGTAATAGGGTGGCTACACATCATATAGGGTTCCCATAGGGGAACCCGTTTTGGTGCTCTTCCCAACCCTTTATAAAAGGTTCTACCGAGAACCCTTTGATCTTTGAATGGTTGTTCCAAGGCCCTTCTATGAACGATTCTACAAAGAACCAAAACGGATAATTCTTTACATCATTGATAGTCATGATATATTAACATTGTCTGACAGTCTATGTATTTCATGAGAAGTACAGAGACCTCCCCTTCTAAAGATTCAACTGAAACTGTCCAAGATGAACTAGCTAGCTAGCTTGATAAACGGTGCTGACAGTTCCATTTGGACTAGTTAGCTAAATTATATTGACGTTGTTTCAATAACCAAACAGTTGGATTAACAAATCGTTAGTGAAACCATGATGTGTATGACAGGATTGGATGTTGCGTGCAATTTCAATGTTGTTTGAGTTGCTTTATCAGCACATTTGCTTGAGGTCATCTCACTGCAACACTGCTCACTGTATCCATGTTGTATGTCATAGGCTTTTTCAGAGAACCGTCAGTCAAGGTGAGATCCCCGCCCACTCAGCCTACTAGCTCCCCGCCCACTTAGTCTGTCTTTAAGATTTACTGATAGTTTGACATGAGAGAAACATATATTTTATTCTCACATTTTGAGCATTTTAATCGTAAAAAAATATTATGGGTGATATTTCAATCACTCAAAAGGCTGTTTTACATGGGAATCACTGTTCAGGACCTTTAAACCTTAAATGGTTGAGCATTTTGTATGTTCTTTTGGTTTGTTTAGTCCTGTAGTCGCTGCCAGTTTGGAAGCCTTTGATAAGGCCTCTAGAAGTGCAAGTGATATAAAACACCAAATATTCATTCATATGCTGTAATGTCTGTAAACACTTTAGCGAGCAGCCAACCTGCTTGCACCAATCCCTTATAATTACAGTAAAATACTGTGAAATACAAACCCCTCATCTCAACAAATTTTATTCATCCATCAAAAAAATCTATTCATTCCGAACTGCCTGTAATCTACTATCAAAATCACTGTATCCCCTCTACAGTGTGTGTGCTTTGCCACTCTGTGGTTTCACAAGAAAAACAGCAGAAGATAAGTATGCATGGGATGGGAGCGAGTATGCATGGGATGGGAGCGAGTATGCATGGTTCCACCCGATTACACAACCCTCCACCTTAGAGGCTGCTGCCCTATATACATAGACTTAGAATCACTGGCCACTTTAATAATGAAACACTAGTCACTTTAATAAGGTTTAAATAATGTTTACATACTGCTTTACTCATCTCATATGTATATACTGTATTATATTCCAATGTATTTTAGTCAATGCCACTCTGACATTGCTCAATCTAATATTTATATATTTCTTAATTCCATTCTTTTACTTTTAGATTTGTGTGTATTGTTGTGAATTGTTTTAGATACTACTGCACTGTTAGATACTACGCACTGTTGGAGCTAGGAACACAAGCATTTCACTACACCGGCCATATCCAGGCTGTATCACAACCAGCCGTGATTGGGAGTCCCACAGGGCGGCGCACAATTGGCCCAGCGTCGTCCGGGTTTGGCCGGGGTAGGCCGTCATTGTAAATAAGAATTTGTTCTCAACTGACTTGCCTAGTTAAATAAAAGAAAATAAATAAATAACATCTGCTAAATATGTGTATGTGACCAAAAACATTTGATTTGATTTGAGAGAGGTATGAAGAAAGAGAGATGGAGAGAGTAAACACACTGGGGCCCACCTCCAAGTCCTGATGACAAATCAATCGCTGTCCTTCTCTGAACGACAACCCCCAAAAGGAGAAAACAACAAAGAGGATCAAATCAAATGGAAAACATAACAATCCCTTAGCTGCATTTGCCTTCCAAGAGCATGTGGTAGGATAGAAGTTACCGCTGATACTGGAACAGATACTTTCTCTTGCCTGGAATGGTTAATGTGAGGCCTGTGGGTAGGATTATCTGATCCTAGATCAGTAGTTATGGGCCCTGGTCAAAAGTAGTGCACTAAAGAGCGACTAGAGTGCCATTTGAGGCATAACAAACGTCTACCTTCAGAGTGGGACCGTTCGTGCCACACGGTGCCACAGAGCCTTTTAGCCAACAGCAGTGTGATGTTGTTGTCTTTTGCAGACCTTTTAGTGAAACTGTAAAGATGCAAGAAAGTTTCTGCTTCTTTTCGGGATGATTAATATTGATGCAGATTTCAGACAGCCGTGAAAAAAGCGAGAGACAAAGACAGCAAGAGAGAGAGAGAGAGAGAGAGAGAGAGAGAGAGAAAGAGAGGGTAGCAGACAGGAGGGGAAGAGGGGGTGAGCTCCCAAAACACTGCAGACATTTTGTCACTAAACACAAAATAAACAGCTTTAGTCTAGCAGGATTTATTTCAATTAGACAAATCTACAATTATCCCTCTCCCTCTGTCTCTCTCCTCTCTCTCTCCCTCTCTTCTTTGTCCCCATGTCTACTTGAAAAGTTACAGCATACACTAATTAAAAACACAGTTCCTCCACCTCTATCCTCACCTCACAAATAAGTGAGGAACAAATAGAACAAAGCGAGAGAGAGAAAGAAGAAACATATTTTTCTCTCTCATGATTAAGCCCAGCTTCAACAGTTGCAGCTATTCTCAAGCCTGACAACTAATTAAAACATTTGAAGCATATTAGTGACAACTGAAAGACAGATAGAGTGAGGGAGAGAGAGAATGACAACTGGAAGACAGATAGAGTGAGGGAGAGAGATAAAAGCAGAGTAGAGGAAAAGAGTGGAATAAGCACGGACAAAGTCTGGGAGACAGAAAGGTAGTGTCCTTTCTTATTTACACCCTCTATTTTCAACACACTCCCTCTCTTCTTACTCTCTTTCTTTCTCTAACATACGCACTTCCCCCCTCGCTCCTTCTCACTGTCTTTCTCTAACAGACTTCCTCCCTCTCTACTTCCCTACCCTCTTTACCTGAGTAGCTTCATAACTCCAGTTTGTCTAATTCGTTAAGTCTCTGTGACAACCCTTTTTAATAATGTTTATTAATTAGGGCTGTCTACTGTGCTGTCGCGCTGAGTATTATTTTATTCAGGCACCATTAGGCTGTCCTGTTTCACAAGCCTGGGTCCTTCCCATGAGAGGCGGCTACAGGAGCGGCCATCGATAACTCAGCCCACCCCACCGCTTGCTAACACGGATAGCACGCTAACAGACGCTGCCATGGCGACCATAAATCTGGCCCCGGCCCGGCAGTGGCAGCCAGTGGAATGAAGTTCCAGGCGACACTCTTAGAAAAAAGGGTTCTTTGTAATGCAAGGGTTCTAACTGGAACCTTTTTTATCCTAAGAACCGTTTTTGGAAGAAAGGGTTCTTTGATGATTGTTTGGAAGGCAAGAACTCTTCTGAATATGAACAAGCATTCTTTTTGTAATTTAAAAAAATAATAATTATAGTGCCCGATTAGTGTTTACCTCAGTGTTTAAACTGTAGCCCTTTACACTCATACCCGTATACGGGTTGAAAATGGCAGATTTGGGAACCAATAAAAGACTAAATTGGAAAACAGTGGCTGTACAGTAATATGCTATACATGATGTCAGAGCTCTGGCTAGGCGCTTCACAGCGCTGTAGGGGATTTGACTGACAGACGTTCTAAATTCCAGCACCGTGTGCAACAAGAAGTTGCCCCCATCCCTCCCGCTAATTGGGCAACTTTTACAAATGTTTTGTTGTCTGAGTGAGGGAAATGCTCTATATTGAAATGCTGTATATATTGAAAGATGAGGCGTTGAAGTTCATATTAAAAAACACTTTGATGTCATACAAGCAAGCCAAACACCCGTGATTCCAAAATATGCACTTCACATTTCCATACCATCAACAGATGTGCTCTAATTCCTTAACAGCACAGCTAGGAGAGCTCAGAAAAGACTCTTCTTTGAGTCATAAAAGTGCATTGAAACTACTTAGGAACTGTGCGTATGTTGGAGAGGTGTGTGGGCACTTGGAGCCACCAGTTAGTCCTCTCACTCAAAGCCTTGTCATTTTGTTTGTCTTATGTTGTACCTTCCCCACATTTTCCAGAAATATTCTTATTGTGTTACTGAATGTACCCAGAGGACTTTCAGATTTTGTTATCAACGAAAGCAGCGAAAAGTACAGTAAATGTAAAATTCGCATAAAATCAACCATGTAATGTTTGGATTCAGTCTTATGTTAGGTGAACTGTTGTGTCCTCACCTTTGGTTTAATCATTTTCCCATAATCTCAAACTGTTCCCTTTCAATTGATACCATGGTTATGCATTTTCATATTTTGTCTGTAAGAAACATTTAATCAAGCCCTATGCATATAGGCCAATTCCCACAAGTGTAAATTACATTTAAAAAATGTTTCAGACTGTACCAATTTGTACACAGCAAATCGGCCAGTGTTACCTAGTATTGATTTGTCAGTGTAACAGTTCTAAAGTTGATTCAGGAGTTAAATGAACTCTGTACAGAGGTAAATTAAATGTCCCGAACACTCATTCTGATCCCCATGTAAAAGAGCATTTTGAGTGACAGAAACATCACCCATAATATTTTGTCCTAATAAAAATGCTTGCATGTGGAAGTCTGAAAAGACAGACTAAGTGGGCGGGGAGCTAGTAGGCTGAGTGGGCGGGGATCTCACCTTGACTGACGGTTCTCTGAAAAAGCCTATGACATACAACATGGATACAGTGAGCAGTGTTGCAGTGAGATGACCTCAAGCAAATGTGCTGATAAAGCAACTCAAACAACATTGAAATTGCACGCAACATCCAATCCTGTCATACACATCATGGTTTCACTAACGATTTGTTAATCCAACTGTTTGTTTATTGAAACAACGTCAATATAATTTAGCTAACTAGTCCAAATGGAACTGTCAGCACCGTTTATCAAGCTAGCTAGCTAGTTCATCTTGGACAGTTTCAGTTGAATCTTTAGAAGGTGAGGTCTCTGTACTTCTCATTAAATACATAGACTGTCAGACAATGTTAATATATCATGACTATCAATGCTGTGAAGAAGTTCGTAGGAATTTTCCTCTTGGTTCTTGGTAGAACCGTACATGGAGAGTTCTAGGAAGAACCCTTCAAAGATAAAAGGATTCTCGGTAATAACCTTTTACAGAGGGTTCTAGGAAGAGCACCAGAAAGGGTTCCCCGTTATGGTTCTATGTAGCACCTTTTCTTCTAAGAGTGGAGCCTACTAAATGTAGGGCTGCCCCCATTACACACACACACACACACACACACACACACACACACACACACACACACACACACACACACACACACACACACACACACACACACACACACACACACTGACCATCTATCAGGCTAAGCCAAGTCCCATTAAATAATGATTTTA
Source organism: Salmo trutta (assembly GCF_901001165.1). Classification (NCBI taxonomy): domain Eukaryota; kingdom Metazoa; phylum Chordata; class Actinopteri; order Salmoniformes; family Salmonidae; genus Salmo; species Salmo trutta. The sequence continues at coordinate 52,260,935 of NC_042974.1, read as the reverse complement.
CACCTCAAATATACTGTGTTATAATATATTCTGTTTTATAATATATTATGTACTGTAAAATAGCCCCCATCTGTTCCCGGCATAATATAGTCATGAAATTAAACCCTCCCTTGCTGAAAAGACGCTAATTCTCCATTTGCAGTAATTATGGGGGGAAATGAGCAGCTAAATAAACAGAGAAACAGAGAGGGGAGGAGAAAACAAATGGAAACTGAGAGTGAGAAAGGCTGCACAAATCAACAAGCTAATAAACACAAAATGAGAAGATTATTTTAATTCCGGTGGTTACTAGGAGCCATGTATCATGTCATGAATGCATGTTATAGGCTATGTGACCAATGCAGGAAGCAAAGGGGTTGCATTATCCAACTCTCAAAAGTACTATAAAGAGAATAGGGTGCTATTTAGGACGATGCCTCAGACTATGACTTGGTGGACTTTGTGAAACTGCTCTGGGTTAGAGTTACTGTTAAACTCCAGAAGACTGGGTGAGACTACAAAAACAAATGCTGGGTTCAAAACAACCAAATTTGGGTAAATATTGGACAGGACACACATTGGGTTATTTTGATCGAGCCAGTTGGGTCACTCAGATGGGTTGTTAGGTTATTGATGCTGGGTTATTGAGCTATGACCCACTGGGTCAGATCAGAAGACTGGAGGCGTGGCTTAGTCGCGGTGTGGCTTTCAGGTTGTTTTTTTCGGCCACCCATGAGTGTAAATGTCATTCCAGTTCATCTGTTCTGCTATATTGTTGTTGGTATGTTGAGTATTGATATTTCTGTAGGGCTTACCCAAGACTATGTGTTCCTATGCTGATCCCAATGTTGGGTGTGTTACCACTTTGATATGATATTTAAATAATAATGTTATTAATTCTCTGGCAACAGCTCTGGTGGACATTCCTGCATCTTGGCAAAGGAAAAATGCTCAATAATTTGTGTACATAATTTCAGAGAAATTAACCTATTGTGCATATGGAAAAATTCTGGGATCTTTTTTTTTCGGCTCATAAAACAGACAGATTACATGACGCTTTCATATTTTTGTTCAGTATAGAATATTGGAAGACAAGTAAAATGAGCATGTATAAACTTAACATGATGAACAGGAATGATATTTACTCTTATGGGTAGCCAAAAATAATGAGATTAAAATGCCCCCAATAGGACATGCTTCCTGAAAATAACCTGATTACCCAAACATTAGTTATTTTAAAGGTTCCAAACTGTCATTCTGATTCCCATGTAAATTAGCCGTTTGAGTGATTAAAATATCACCCATAATATTTGCTTTGGATAGAGATGCTCAAAAGTACTTTTTCTCTCATGGCTAACTACCAGGAAGTAGTGACATTACTTTTGATACCGGAGCTCCAAGCCATGCGCCAAAATTGCTAAGCAGCTAAATTCGAAGCGGTGTGCCGATGCGTGTATCACTTTATCAGAAGTACGTCAACTATGACGTCATAAGCTTCGTTTGATCACGTGCTTTTTCAAACCGTCTGTTCCAAAATGCAAGATCCCACTGATTTCGAAATTGTTCAGGTCCTTTCTTCTATTCCGGTAGCTTAGCAGGTAGTGTAGGGAACTATGGAACATTCATGGACGTGAGGGTATGAATCACGTTGAAGGCACACTATTTAGATTTTTTTAAATGTGAAACCACACCTTCTGCACTGTTAATTAGTTGTATTTAGTACAGTACAAGCTTCTGTCTTAAGCATCCTAAACAATGCCATAGATTCGTTTTTTTTATACAGTAAACTTGAAGGCGAAAAAGAGAAGCATGATGTAAGATGCAAACCTGGTATTCCAACTGATAATAGGCTACTAAAGCCAACAACTTACTGCTGTGTCACATAGTTTTGATGAAAACAGTGGAGAAAAAAACCATCTATCTGATAATCACACACTGCTCTTTATTGCTGACCAACAGGTGTCATTAATGTGCATTGTGAACTGATAATGAAGCTCTGAGTAATGAACCATTTTTCGGCACAATTTGGTGAAAGCTCCGAAGCCTTCAGAAAGCCTAGGTTTCCCATCACTACCAGGAAGTTGGAAAACACAGGCTGAGTGGGCGGGGAGCTTATATTCATGAGCGCGCCTTGACCGAAAGCTCTTTGAAATGCATACATCGAGAAACTTCGATGCAGTGAGCAGTGTTGCAGTAAAATTGTTTCGAAGAAAATTTGGTGATACACAAAGCAAGTCAAACATTGACGTTGCAGCAATGATGTCAAAAAATTTTGGGATTCATCTCCCGTTTGGCATGTCTCTTGTGATGTGGTTAACAGAAGCACTGACGGATGTGTTGACTTGACAACTGCGTCTGAGTTTTGAATGAACCTTCCCACCTTTTGTTCCATGCTGACTGAAGACCTAGCTAGCCAGTAACTAGCTAACACCAGACACAGATGAATAAGTGTCTTTGTCAGAGATGAATAGGGTAAACGTATTATATTTTCTTACACCCTACAGTCAAATTTTGCCACCAGCAGAGTAGCTATCTAGCTATATAAACCACGTCCCTCAGCAAACAAACCTTCTCTGATGTTGGTTACAAGGCAGTAGCTACTTATTTAAATTAGGTAAGAGAATATCGTGTTATCATTGGTGTATTAAAATGAGAGTTAAGGGGATGTCGCCCTATCCCCTTACTAATCCTGCCTCCTGAATCCAAGTGTTTGACATGGGGGAGGGGACCAGTAACTTTATGATCAAACTTTATCAATGTAGAAGCAACAGTCATTTTTCTTACTTCTATCATCATAATATGGTTTCATCCAAATATCATCCACTTTCATAAAAAACATGATTGTGACAGATCATAATCTTTAAGACTTTCTACCAATCTTTCTCCTATACCAGTGGAGGCTGCTGAGGGGAGGACGGCTGATAATAATGGGTGGAACAGAGCAAATGGAATGGCGTCAAACACATGGAAACCACATGCTTGATGTATTTACTAGCATTCCACTAATTCCGCTCCAGCCATTACCACGAGCCCGTCCTCCCCAATAAAGGTGCTACCAACCTCCTGTGGTCTGTACACTTTACTTTTATGGGGCATTATAACCAGATATGAGTTAAATTGTTACAGCATTCTCACTCACAGGTGTAACAAATACACTGAGTATACAAAACAGTAAGAACACCTGATCTTTCCATGACATAGACTGACCAGGTGAATCCAGGTGAAAGTTATGATCCCTCATTGATGTCACTTGTAAAATCCACTTCAATCAGTGTAAATGAAGGGGAGGAGACATGTTAAAGAAGGACTTTTAAGCCTTGAGACAATTGAGACATGTATTGTGTATGTTTGCCATTTAGAGGGGGAATGGGCAAGACTGGGCCTTTGAACAGTGTATGGTAGTATGTGCCAGGCACACGGATTTGTGTCAAGAACTGCAACGCGTCTGGGTTTTTCACGCTCAACAGTTTCCCCGTGTGTATCAAGAATGGTCCACCACCCAAAGGACATCCAGCCAACTTGACATAACTGTGGGAAGCATTGGAATCAACATGGGCCAGCATCCATGTGGAATGCTTTCGACATCTTGTAGAGTCCATGACCGATGAATTGAGGCTGTTCTGAGGGCAAAAGGGGGGTGCAACTCAATATTAGGAAGAGGTTCCTAATGTTTGGTATACTCAGTGTGTATATATATATATAAAGAGAGAGAGAGAGTTTGTGTTCAGTGTCTGTGTGAGTGTGTGATCTAGCTGTCTACATGTGTGAGTCAATAGGACATGTAACATGATGGTCCGTTGATCCAGAGGTAAATAAACTCAATGAGGGAAGGGTTGAGGCCGCAGCTGAGGAAGAGCTGCACTGAGGGAGAGAGAGCGAGAGGGAAGGAGAGAGGAAGGAGGCAGGGGGGTGAAGGGATCGATGGATAGTAGGATTTAGCTCATAACAGAAATAATTTACCAACGCAGCTTGTCAACAGGAATCGGGGGATGTTTAGTGCATCACCTACTCAGTCACTTTGATAGTTCAGTAGAGAGAAAGCGAGAGAACTTCCATCTGTCTTTCTCTTTCTTTCTCTTTTTCTCTCTCTCTCCCTCCATCTTCTCTTTCGCTCCCTCTCTTTCTGTCTCTATATAACTCTCTCTTCTGTTCTCTCTCTCTACTCGGTCGCACTCCTCTCCTATACCCTTGCACTCTCTCTCTCCATCTCTTCTTCTTTCTGTTTTATTCCAAATCTTATTTCTCCTATTTTCTCTATTTCCCTGATTCCTCTCTCATTTCTCCTCTTCCCTTTGTCCCTCTTTTCACTTTCTAGTCTTTCTATTCTTCTTTTTTCGCTCTCTTTTTGTAGGAGAGGAAGCTGTTTCATACTGCGACAGTAGCTTAGTGTGTGTGTGTGTGTGTGTGTGTGTGTGTGTGTGTGTGTGTGTGCGCGCACGCAGCAGCAGCGCAGGCTCAAGTGTGAGATATAATACACATCGCTTTTCTGATTATAGGTTTATTAAAAAGAAAACTTGACTCAAACCATTTCTCACTGCGGCTCTCACATACAGAGCTGAGTGCCATTTCTTAACCAAGCACTCAATGTTCTGCACTGAATGTTCTCATGAGCTCCTTCTGTGCAAGGCCACTTCTCCAGTCAACAACTGGAGCACATGTAAAACTGAGTGTGGGCAATTAGATTGGATGCGCAGAGAAAAATATTACGGTGATGTTATGGGGACGTTAAGGTGAAAACCGTAGGCATGACATATGGTAAAATGTTTTTCTTAATCATATCACAATCAACTTTTACCAGTTAAATGTAGACACAAATAGAACACTTTTTGTATTACAATTTTTCAGAAATATTGTATTCAAATATGCAAATGAGGCCAAAGCTCATTAAATATTTGCATATCGCTCAAATCAATTTTTCTGAATAATGAATGAAGTCCGTCATAATATTTTGATTTCATTATGTTAAGACACTCCAGGACTGGACTTGTCCAGAGCAGATTGTGGATAAATTATTTTTTAAATCTTTCTGTCTTTAAAATACTAAAGACGTACGTAAAATGCATTTTTGGCACATTTTTCCACAGATAATGTTCTATAGAATAAAAATGTATAACATATCAACAATTCCCTTTGGGCAAGTCTGGAGGATATACATTATCTAAGGATAACAACACAACATCTGGTGAATGCAAATGATTCTGAAGCTGAGAAAAATGTAGGAATAGTCTGAGTTTTGGGAAATGGCAGTTAAAAATAAGTACACTGAATGTAGACTATGAAATGACAAAGCCTATGTAGACCCAATCACCATCTCTTCAAAGTAAGTTACTTTGAAATGTTTTTATAAATTATGTGTAATTCAATGTAGTGAGCTTTTAAATTATGGATGTATGTCCATTTTAAAGTGGTTAAAATTCATTAACATTTTGAGGACGGTAGTATGACAAACTAAAGAAAATATACATTTTAATGAAGTTTATGACATTTTTGTGAAAAACTAGTATTAATGGACCAAATAACAACAAATGTCAAAATGGATAGGTACTGTAGATGACCCTGTGGTGCCTGGCATTAAGTCGCTGTCATTTATTTAAGACCTTTTTTTATGATGGTGAGAAATACAGCAAGAGACAAATTCTATTAAGGTACCCAGCAAATCGTCAGGATACCACTGCATTCCCAGAGCATAAGTAGGGATGTTCTGTGAAGGTTCAAATAACTCATTTCCTAAAAAAAAAATTTTTTTTTAAATCCCCACTTTTGTAATTTTACAATTTGTAAATGTATTTTAAATGTATAACTGTTTTTTTTTTTTTTTACCGATCGTTGCATGCATTTCGCTACACCTGCAATAACATCTGCTAAATATGTGTATGTGACCAATAACATTTTATTTTATTGTATTTGTCCTCATAAATTACCAAGGGCTCAATTCAATCCTCAGTACTGAAGATCAGCGCTATAGCGCCATTGAAATGTAAACGTAATTTCTAAATGAGAAGACATATGCAGCTTTTACTGTGAATGCAGGCTCCACAAACATTGGAATATTGCCTTAAAATGTCAATTGCGCTAAAGCGCGAATCTTCAGTGCTACGGATTTAATCGAGCCCTAACACAGCTCCTCTTCTCTGTAGTTGTGCTGTTTCTCAAATGGTGATGGTGTTTGTGGCAATAAACAATTGAGCAAAAGCTGCAGCCAGAGGAAAGTATCAGTGCCAAACGCTGGAGCTAAGTGACTGATCGGCAAAACGCTTTGTTTGGTTAAAACATCATCCATCTCAATGCATAAGAATAGGAAACCTCAATAACTATATTGATCACAGAAACCTTTGGAAAAGGCTGAGGTCAATTGTGGTTTACCTGTAAAAAGTTGCCTGATGTTGATCGATTTTACATTTTCCGATTTTTTTCCACTTTCTTTCTCTACTTTGTTTTGCCCTTTTCTTTTTTCTTTGAAAAGTTTAAGAATTTTTCCCAAAATAAAATAAAAAACAATTCACGGCGAATGGGATGTGCTGTGTCTATCATTGATAAACGCCAGATTTCTTTAGGCACGTAATAATACAATATATGTGGAGGCTGCTGAGGGGAGGACGGCTCATAATAATGGCTGGAAAGGTGTCAATAGAATGGCATCAAACACATGGAAACCATGTGTTTGTACTTGATACCATTCCACACAGTCCACTACAGTCATTACCACGAGCCTGTCCTCCCCAATTAAGGTACCACCAACCTCCAGTGTATGGGATCTATAACCTTCTAAGAAGAGAGAGAGAGGAGAAGAGAGAGAAGGAAGCTGAGATAAAAATAAAGATATTTATCTGACACACACAGGGGGAGTGAGTGAGAGAGACAGACAGGGGAACTGGTCAAGATTAAGAGTGAGTGATGAGAAAGAAAGAGAAAGACAGTGAGAGAGAAAGAGAGTTAGAGAGAGAGCGAGAGAGAGGCTGTGGGTGGTCTGGTAAGGTAGGGCAGTTGAAAAGCTGAGGGAAGAAATTCCCATGTCAGTGAAGAGAGCTGAGATATATTATTAAAACCTGTAATTCAAATCAAAGGTTATAATCCAAAATGTATCAGTTAATTGATCTTTGGTCGGTCTCTTTCAGGAGAGACATTTAGACCCCCCCACACCCCCCATTTAGAATGTGTCGGAATGTGTAGTTCAAATCTAATTTTATTGGTCACATACACATATTTAGCAGATGTGGGTGTAGCAAAATGCTTGTGTTTCTAGCTTCAATAGTGCAGTAGTATCTAACAATACACAAATCTAAAAGTAAAAGAATGGAATTAAGAAATATATAAATATTAGGATGCAATATCAGAGTGGCATTGACTAAAATACAGTAGAATAGAATACAATATATACATATGAGATGAGTAAAGCAGTAGGTAAACATTATGTAAACATTATTAAAGTGACTAGTGTTCCATTATTAAAGTGGCCAGTGATTCCATGTCTATGTATATAGGGCAGCAGCCTCTAAGGTGCAGGGTTGAGTAACCGGGTGGTAGCTATATTAAGTGATGGCTAGCGTGTGTGTGTCTGACTGTCAAGCCATGTTCCACCGTTACGCACGCCTCTAGTAAGAGGGAACGCAACACCCTGCTACAACTCAACTCTCCGTGGTGTGAAAGAGGTATGGACTGTGGGTGTGAGTAAGGATGACAAAAAGGCAGAGAATTAGCATTTACAGGGAATTTATTCCTTCACACAATAAGTTTGTGGAAAAGGGGCTGGACGGAACCAAAGCAAAGAAAGTAAATATCGAAGCCCCCTCTCCTACCTTACCTGCCTACCCACTACTTACCTAACTAGCACCACCTGGTGCACTAACCAAAATACAGGGGATGGTCCACCCAGGTCTTTCCTAGTGTGCATAGACAAACTACTACGGGTAATGTATGCCCGCGGGCCTCTTGCCTAAGCACTCCCTAGGTGCCTTCCCCTTCCCCCTAGGAACAAATTAAACAGAAACACAAATGTAAGTAACAATTCCAATAATCCAAACACTGCGTCCTATTGACACACAACAGACTTATCCAATCAGCTACCTCAGCAACAACTAACAGAGTACATACCAAATCTCTTTCTGAGAAACAACCATCTATCTATCTATCTATCTATCTATCTATCTATCTATCTATCTATCTATCTATCTATCTATCTATCTATCCCTCTGCCATCAACCTCCACTCTCAGCAATCATCTCTCCCCTGAGCAACAGAACACTGGCTTATAAAGCTTCAGAAGGAGTTGTTAATCGGAGACAGCTACGTCCTGACGAGGAGGCGGGGTCAGCTCTCCAATCAGTAATGGGGCTGACCAATCAGCTGCTTGGAGAATTTCAGGAAGTCATTTCCTGAAATACATACAAATACACAAACCACAACACAGAAACTGGGGAACGTAACATCCACTAAAGAAAGAGTGTGTCTTGTAATGATCAAACAGTCTGCTTATCTACCATGAGAGCTGATAGGATATCCCTCTCCATGTAGGATCACACACATACACAGTTTCTCTATTTCATCAGCTATTTTCACAATTTTGTCCGCCCTGTGTTACTGCTGTGTGTGTGTGAGTGTGTGTGAGTGAGTGAGTGTATGTGTGTGACTGCTGTCTGTCTGCTGTGTGTGTTGATTAGATTTGAGCATCTCTCTCCTGGCATTTTATTGAGGGACAGAGAGACAGGGCATTTATTGCTTGTGTCATTTCTCATTCTTAACACTTGTGGGTTTTTATTGCAAAACCGTGGGTGATCATTTAACTCAATTTAAATAGACAGACCAAACGGAGTTTTTGTCTCGTGTCTCTCTCTGTTTCGACCCATCCTCCTTCCCTTTCCCACCCTTCTGTTTCTTCACTCTCTCACACTGTAGCAGTAGTTCCCATCCCTCCCCGCATTTGGGGTGTGTTCAGCAGGACCCAAAGCTTTGGAGCGTTCAGATAGAAATATGCTATGTACAACAAACATGCCTCTATGGCATGTATAATAATAACGAATCACATCCTCTTTATTGGTGGCATTTCTTTCTGTAACGTTCGACAACCTTTGGCTACTGAACGTGGCCCTGTTGGTCCCTGAGGACAGGGTTGGGAAATCACGTGTGGGCTCTTATTTTAAATGGTACACACACACTAATGTGTTCTATATAGTGCCAAATAAGGGTTCTTTGACTTTTAACCATAGTGGATCCCTTTTTGGTGCAATATACAGTAGAACTACAGTATTTCCTACGGTCCTATAAAGAACCATTAATAAAATATGTTAGATAGCACCAAAAAAAAGGGTTCTGCTATGGTTACAACCCTTTTGGGGGCTATGTAGAACTCTTTCTTATGGTTCTTTATAGAATCTTTATGGACAATGGTTCTATAAAGAAGTTCTTTGTAGATCCTTTTGAAGAACCATACAGGGTTTTTATTCTGGTCAGCCATATTATATTGTTAATATTCCATCCATGTTGTTATTATGTTCATTGACAAGTTGTATCAGGTGTGCTAGGAGAGGTTTCATAACCACTGATTTAGACGTCAGTTCTCAGTTGACACAAGGCCATAGGCCAGTCTTTCACAAGACACTGTCACTGGGCATTGTCATATATAATATGTAATATCACAACACAACGCATTAGATCAACTGGAATGACACTCTCTCTCACAGTTTCACAAATACAGATGTCAGCAAATCACCCGCTGCTGCCCCGACATTTTAATTATCACTAAAAGAGGAAAGAATCCTATTCTCAACTGCAAAGAACAATTGAAGGGCTCAAAAGGTTATTTGGGTCAGTATGGTTCCGCAAAGAACCATCACCCTTCCCAAAGAACCCTTGAGGAGCTCTCTTTTCTTAGTGTGCACTCAGCTTTGTACACTGCTTGGCCAATAATGATGAACCATTCTCTTCCCCTTTCCCTCTCTCTCTCTTCAGGGTAACCAAGAGGCACCAGCCCCCCCTGAAGCGATGGCCCAGCCCTACCCACCAGCCCAGTACCCCCCTCCCCCCCAGAACGGTATCCCAGCGGAGTACACCGCCCCGCACCCTCCTCACCCCCACCCGCCGGCAGACTACACGGGGCAGAGCGCAGTGGCTGAGCACGCCCTAACGCTGTACGCAGCCACACAGACACACAGCGAACAACCCGGCAATGAGAACAACACACCCACCCTCACCGCCACTACAGTATCGGTGAGTGAGGATTGTCACGCACACACATAAACGTGCATGCGAGTACAGACACAATGCCCCGTGAACACACACTCATGCACACACGCACGCGCACACGCACGCACGCACGCACACACACACACACGCACACACACACACACACACACACACACACACTACCTCCACCGTAAAAAGGCAATATCTTCAGATTTAGTAGGTCTGTGAAAGTTGAAAGAGTGAAGAAAAAGATGGGGGAGAAAAAAAGGGGATAAAGCTTCATCCTTGATAAGGCTCACTCTTCCTCTGCCATCTTTTTAAATTGCCGTTAAATTTAATTTAGTTCTCGTTTTCCTCACCGCTGTCTGGACAGATCTGCCAGGCACTGGCTTAATGGAGAGAGAGAGAGAGAGATACGAAGAGAGAGAGAAAGAGAGAGACAGAGATAGGGAAATAGAGAGGGTGAGAGAGAGAGAAAGAAAGCGAGAGAGAGAGACAGAGAGAGAGAGAGAGAGAGAGGGAGAGAGAACGAACGAACGAGAGAGAGAGAGAGAGAGAGAGAGAGAGATTGTCAGGACAGGGTTGACCATGACCAGTCAGTCTTCTGAAGCCTCTCTCTTTTGCTCTTTCAGACCAGAGTTCAGACAGCCTTACATGAAATATTTACTCTGCCCCAAACCCTGAAACTCAACTTCAAATCCGAGTAGAGGGCTGGAGAGAGAAAAAGAAGAGCTGAGAGAAAGAAGAATTAGAGAGAGAAATAAAGTTTGGCATGAGAGTTCTGTTAGGAACAAGCTTTAGGGTTTATGTACTTGGCCTATATGTACTGAGCTACACACACACACACAGACACACACACACACACACACACACTAATAACTCAGTAGAAAAATCTCTTGGCATATTTATGTTCCGGACTCTGACATTGCTTGTTCTGATATTTCTTAATTTCTTGCTTCTTGTTCTTTTTTGTTAACTTTTTTTCTTGGTATTATTTGTGTATCAGTATTGTACCATTTACTGCACTGCTGGAGCTAGAAACACAAGCATTTCTGCTTTAACATCTGCTAATCTGTGTTCACGACTAATACATTTGGATTTGATTTAAAGCACAGTCTTATGACAGGCTATAACTTGCCAATGAGGTCTCCTGTCACTTTTTCTCTCGCTCTCACACACACACACACACACACACACACACACACACACACACACACACACACACACACACACACACACACACACACACACCGCACATGGACATCTAAGGTTTTCATTAGCATCACCCTTCCACACATGATATGTTCTGTTCCTTTCTCCATAACTGGTTTAGGAGCCTTCAATCTGTTTTAGTACACAGACCAGTACTTGACTTTGACAGAAATAGATTCCGGAACTTATTTTGGGTTCCGTTACTGTTTATATTTAGGTGCAGAAGCTCCACATTACTTTTGAGCTAATATTCTATAAGAGATACAGGAGCTCAAGCAGTAGACCATTGGCGGTGCCGGCCCTCAGCTCCAGTGAGCTCCTGCCCAAGTCAAGCACTGCCACAGGCAATATAGAAGCTGCAGAGTAGGAGGCTATTGTCAATGTTTGTCAGACTGTTTTAAATTGACAGTCACTTTAGAGAGTTTGGACATTGTAAGTGCAGCACAGTAGAGGAGCAGTGTGCTGGGGACCGTAGAGTGGTCACTTTACAGATATTTGGCTATTGTGTTTTACAGTTGGAGAGAGAGAGTGGGAGAGAATTTTGAGTCAGGGAACAGAGAGAGAGATTGGAGTTGTCGTGAGAGGCCGCTAACGAGACAGAAAGAAGGGATCTAGTGCACCACCTAAGAGGTATAGGGTAGATGTGTGTGTAGGTGTTTTCACCTGTGTGAGTGGGTGGGTCTCCTCCCTGTGGACAGGCAGACATACTGACAGACTGCACACGTGCACACACACACGCGCGCGCGCGCACGCACGCACGCACGCACACACACACACACACACACACACACACACACACACACACAGGCACACACACACATACCGTTCCGGTGGTGGCAGACAGCAGAGGGGAAGCCTGGGCTGGTTGTGTATGATAATGTTCATGTCATTACAGACTCGTGCCGCATCAGTGCTCTCCAACTCTCACAGTGGAGATTGGGGAATAACCATGGCACAGTTCAGCACAAGAGCCTGGGGTGGAGAGCCATAGGCACTGTTTTGTGTGGACCCTTTCAACAGGCATCCATCATTCCTGTCTGTCTCTCTGTCTAACTCAATCAGATAGTGTTAGCAATGGTTCCATCACATAGCTTCTACCTATCCAGTCATTTAGAGGAAGAAAGGATGCATTCAAACAGAGGCATTGTTTCCCTCTGCTGATGGAGAGAGAACGAGAGAGGGAGAAAGAGGGAGAGGGAGAGAAGTAGAGAGAGAGACATGGAGAGAGGGAGAGGGGTAGAGAGAGAGACATGGAGAGAGAGGGAGAGAAGTAGAGAGAGAGACATGGAGAAAGAGGGAGAGGGAGAGAAGTAGAGAGAGACAAGTAGAGAGAGAGACATGGAGGGAGAGAGGGAGAGGGAGAGAAATAGAGAGAGAGAGAAATGGAGAGAGAGTGAGAGGGAGAGAGAAACATGGAGAGAGATGGAGAGAAGTAGAGAGAGAGACATGGAGAGAGATGGAGAGGGAGAGAGAAACATGGAGGGAAAGGGAGAGAAGTAGAGAGAGAGACATGGAGAAAGAGGGAGAGAAGTAGAGAGAGAGACATGGAGAGAGATGGAGAGGGAGAGAGAAACATGGAGGGAGAGGGAGAGAAGTAGAGAGAGAGACATGAAGAGAGATGGAGAGGGAGAGGGAGAGAGAAACATGGAGAGAGAGGGAGAGGGAGAGAAGTAGAGAGAGACATGGAGAGAGATGGAGAGGGAGAGAAGTAGAGAGAGAGACAGGGAGAGAGAGATACTTTGCTTCCCAACTCTACTTCTCCCCACAGGAGAGGAGCGAGGGAGGAAAGAGAGAGGGGGATTAAGGGGGAGGGAGAGAGTGATTACAAGCTTCACTCTGTCGATTGACATGCATGATCAGGGGCGGAGTCGGTTTTTTGGGGGCAGCGTTCACTTTTGTCCTCATGGTCATTGCTTTCCACTTAGCGAGGAAGTCCGCCTTGTGTAGTGTATATCCACTAGCGGACTTGGGGAGGAAGAGTAGCTTACCAAGCAAGAGGGGCTGAGGCGCTCTTTGACTCTAGCTAGCGACGACATTTGTTCTTCCGGATCCAGTGTTATTACAGTTATATTACAGCCTTTTTGTTTACTGAGGGGTTCTTTGCTTTTCGACGCTACTTTTTAGCCACAGAAGCAAACTTCTATATGAATTGCAATTGCTCGAGCTTCAACAGCAAGCGTTTGAACTGCCCTTACTACTCAGGAAGAGAAAGGGAAGAAAAGGACTGAGAAAATGGCAAGTTTGTCCACTGAACACTGCAAGAGGGGAAGATGAAGAACACGTCTCTTGTCCAACCTGTGCGAAGCGTTATTTTCTTCGGACGTCGGTTGCCAGATTTGACGACTTGCTTCAGTGGCGTTGGAATTGTCCATTTTGTTCAGGAGCTTAGGCAGTGAGTAATAAGGGCTTTTTCTCAATGGTCCTGATGGCACTCTGCGATGCGAAGTAGCGCTTCACCATGATCGACGTGGGTGCATCTGGTTGGGAGGGAGATGCGGAAATCTTCTCACAAAGCAAGTTCGGTTCCCAGCTCATTGCAGGCCAGCTGCTGCTACCAAGGCCAGAGTGCTTGCCGGGGGCCCAAACATGAGCCCATATGTCTTGGCGGGAAACGAGGCATTCCCTCTGAGGGTAAACCTGATGCGACCATATCCAGGTAAGATACGCTCAGTACATGTGAATATACATACGATGGGAAAATTATACCAATATAAACATTGTAATTGTATGCCTCACATAAACGTGATCTGGCATCCCAGAAAGAGGATAGGGGCCTATGTCCAAAACACAGTCTACACAATTGTTACACTACACATTTGATAGCCTTCATGTTCCTTTCCGGTGCTAATGGAAATGTTTATTTTATTCAAAGGTTTCCGAGAACTGCTTTGGGATGGAGGATTGTGGGACGAGTCCTTGAGGTTGCCCCAGAGAAAGTTGTGAAGGCCGACTGCCTTTGCACCATAGACACTGCAGACACTGACAACACAGAGTCATCAACACGGTACAGTACATCCACCTCACGTTTGTTGACCACTCCACACCCACTGGGAACCTGCGTCCGGGTGAGTTGTGACAGGTGGCACCGGCTTCCTGGACAGGGTAAACAGAGACAGGGCAACCAGAGTTGCTATAGACCTCAAGGACTACTTCCTCACACCAGCTGGTCGAGTGGCTTTCCAGGATGCTGCTATCACGCGTGGCAACCTACAGTAAATGTTGGCGTGTGGTTTGGAAAACATGTGCGCACATACAGTGCCTTCAGAAAGTATTCACACCCCTTGACTTTTTCCACATGTTGTTGTGTTACAGCCTGAATTGATAATATTGAGAATTTTTATAAATGGCCTGAACACAATATCCAATAATGTCAAAGTGGAATTCAGTTTTTCAAAATGTTTATAAATGAATAAGTATTCAACCCCTTTGTTATGCCAAGCCTAAATAAATTGAGGAGTAAAAATGTGCTTAACAAGTCACGTAATAAGTTGTGTGCAATACTCATCACTCTGTGTGCAATAATAGTGTTTGACATGATTTTTGAATGACTACCTCCTCTCTGTATCCCACACATACAATTATCTGTAAGGTCCATCAGTCGAGCAGTGAATTTCAAACAAAGATTCAACTACAAAAACCAGGGAGGTTTTTGATTGGTAGATGGGTCAAAATAAAATAAAAACAGACATTGAATATTTATTTGAGCAGGGTGAAGTTATTAATTACACTTTGGATGGTGTATCAATACACCCAGTCACTACAAAGATACAGGCATCCTTCCTAACTCAGTTGCCTGAGAGGAAGGAAACCGCTCAGGGATTTCACAATTAGGCCAATGGTGACTTTAAAACAGATAGAGTTTAATGGCTGTGATAAGAGTAATCAACTGAGGATGGCTCAACAACATTGTAGTTACTTCACAATAATAATCGAATTGACAGAGTGAAAAGAAGGAAGCCTGTACAGAATAAAATGTTTCCAAAACATGCATCCTTTTTGCAATAAGGTACTAAAGTAATACTGCAAAAAAATTGACAAAGCAATTAACCTTTTGTCCTGAATATAAAGTGCTATGTTTGGGGCAAATCCAATGTTACACATTACTGAGTACCACTCTCCATATTTTCAAGCATAGTGGTGGCTGCATTATGTTATGGTTATGCTTGTAATCATTAAGGACCGCAAAGTTTTTCAGGATAAAAAAAGAAACGGAATACAGCTAAGCAGAGGGAAAATCCTAGAAAACCTGGTTCAGTCTGCTTTCCACCAGACACTGGGAGATGAATTCCCCTTTCAGCAGGACAATACCCTAAAACACGAAGTCAAATCTACACCGGAGCTGCTTACCAAGAAAGAAAATCTTCCTGATTGGCCGAGTTAAAGTTTTGACTTAAATCTGCTTGGAAATCTATAGCAAGACCTGAAAATGGTTCTCTAGCAATGATCAACAAGCAATTTGACAGAGTATTTAGAAAATAGTGACGGGCAAATGTTGCATAATCCAGGTGTGGAAAGCTCTTAGAGACTAACCTGGAAAGACTCACAGCTGTAATCACTGCCAAAGGTGATTCTAACATGTATTGACTCAGGGGGTTGAATACCTATCTAATCTAGATATATTAGTGTTTCATTTTTATAAGTGTTTAACCAATGTTAGAATTTTTCTTCCAATTTGACATTACAGAATATTTTGTGTAGATCGTTGACAATTAATGACATTTAAATCTATTTTAATCCCACTTTGTAACACAATAAAATGTGGAAAAGTCAAGAGGTGTGAATACTTTCTGAAGGCACTGGTTGATGACTGTTTATATGTCATGTTGTGGGTTTAGCTGTTTGGATTATGCTGTTTTGACACTTTACAAATCACAATAAAGACATAATAACAGTCACTTCATCCTTGTGTTGTTATTTTTGTCATACATCTGTTGAATGGTAGACCCTGAAGACATTTACCTAACGTGTTATGTGCAGTGGCCTTTCAATGAGGACATTCCTGCTATAATACACGGCTGGTACAGTACATGGGTTAGGATGGCTGTCCAGCTGTAGACATTTAAAGACCTCCAAGACATTAACCTCATCTGTATAACTCAAAGTTTACTGAGTGACTGATTCAGAACAGTAATGTTTTCTGCTACAAGTACAGCTGACCAGACGAAGACATTTGCAGACCTTTTAGATATTTATTTAAAACAATGTAAAACACAGGGTGCCAATAAGGAGATCATTTCGCCATGTCAAACGAAAGGTGCATTAAGAAGACTGTGGTCTCAAAAGGGGAAATAAGAGAAAAAAACACAAAGTTAACCAGTAAATTATTAACATGTGATTGAGAAAATAACTAAGTATAAAAAAAATTAAAACCTACAGTAAATTACCTACCACTTTAACGTGTGAATGAGAAAATAACAAAATATATTTTTTTAAACATGCAAAAAAAAGTTAATTACCCAGTAAAAAAGTTATTAAAGAAAACATGTTAACAGACATCTCTACAAATGTGTTTAAAACACCTGTTTTGGGGGTGAGATGGAGGGCTCTGTCTAATTTGAGAGAGGACAGAGAGGACACACATCACTGATTGATGGTAAAAGTTTTAAAAAATAATGAAAGTACATCGTCATGTCCCTGACAAACGGGATACATTGATCAGGAGGAATGGCATGACGTCGTAGACAGCCTTTGCTGGACATTGCTGATGTTTCTCTAACTCTTTAGCTCATCGACCCGCTGCATAATGTCAGTGTCCAAAGGATCCTCAGCTGTTTATTTATTTATTTATTTATTATTTCACCTTTATTTAACCAGGTAGGCCAGTTGAGAACAAGTTCTCATTTACAACTGCGACCTGGCCAAGATAAAGCAAAGCAGTGCGACAAAAACAACAACACAGAATTACACATAGAATAAATAAACATACAGTCAATAACACAATAGAAAAAAAAATGAAAAAAAGAACAAATAATCTGTATACTGTGTGTGCGAATGAAGTAAGGAGGTAAGGCAATAAATAGGCCAATAGTGGCGAAGTAATTACAATTAAGCAATTTACACTGGAGTGATATATGTGCAGATGAGGATGTGCAAGTAGAAATACTGGTGTGCAAAAGAACAGAAAAACAAACATGGGGATGAGGTAGGTAGTTGGTTGGATGGGCTATTTACAGATGGGCTGTGTACAGCTGCAGCGATCGGTAAACTGCTCTGACAGCTGACTCTTAAAGTTAGCAAGAGAGATATAAGTCTCCAAATTCAGTGATTTTTGCAATTCGTTCCAGTCATTGGCAGCAGAGAACTGGAAGGAAAGGCGGCCGAATGAGGTGTTGGCTTTGGGAATGACCAGTGAAATATACCTGTTGGTACTACGGGTGATACGGGTGGGTGTGCTACGGGTGGGTGTTGCTATGGTGACCAGTGAGCTGAGATAAGGCGGAGCTATACCTAGCAAAGACTTATAGATTACCTGGAGCCAGCTGTCCTCCTCTTCTGACCACTGGAGCTTAGTCGGGGAGATGGGGCGGTGGTTGATGGAGTTGCAGGGCAGAGGGCAAGGGTGTGCCTGGACGGTGCATTTGGGTCTTGGTGAGAAGGGCCTGGACTCTGAGGAGAGGGGCCAGGGAGGTGATGAACCGGGCCAGGGAGGTGATGAACCAGGCCAGGGAGATGGTGAACCAAGGGGCAATGAACAACCTATAGGGCTCTCGGGCTCAGCTTTGTCTCTGGGCAGTCCAAAACACCATCCCCTCCAACAATCTGCACACAATAACCCATAATGGCAAAGTGAAAAGTTTTTTTTTGCTAATGTATTAAAAATAAAAACAGAAATACCTTATTTACATAAGTCTTTACAGTGGGGGAAAAAAGTATTTGATCCCCTGCTGATTTTGTACGTTTACCCACTAACAAAGAAATGATCAGTCTATAATTTTAATAGTAGGATTATTTGAACAGTGAAAGACAGAATAACAACAAAAAAATCCAGAAAAACACATGTCAAAATTGTTATAAAATGATTTGCATTTTAATGAGGGAAATAAGTATTTGACCCCTCTGCAAAACATGACTTAGTACTTGGTGGCAAAACCCTTGTTGGCAATCACAGAGGTCAGACGTTTCTTGTAGTTGGCCACCAGGTTTGCACACATCTCAGCAGGGATTTTGTCCCACTCCTCTTTGCAGATCTTCTCCAAGTCATTAAGGTTTCGAGGCTGACGTTTGGCAACTCGAACCTTCAGCTCCCTCCACAGATTTTCTATGGGATTAAGGTCTGGAGACTGGCTAGGCCACTCAAGGACCTTAATGTGCTTCTTCTTGAGCCATTCCTTTGTTGCCTTGGCCGTGTGTTTTGGGTCATTGTCATGCTGGAATACCCATCCACGACTCATTTTCAATGCCCTGGCTGAGGGAAGGAGGTTCTCACCCAAGATTTGACGGTACATAGCCCCGTCCATCGTTCCTTTGATGCGGTGAAGTTGTCCTGTCCCCTTAGCAGAAAAACACCCCCAAAGCATAATGTTTCCACCTCCATGTTTGATGGTGGAGATGGTGTTCTTGGGGTCATAGGCAGCATTCCTCCTCCTCCAAACACGGCGAGTTGAGTTGATGTCAAAGAGCTCCATTTTGGTCTCATCTGACCACAACACTTTCACCAGTTGTCTTCTGAGTCATTCAGATGTTCATTGGCAAACTTCAGATGGGAATGTATATGTATTCCCGTGTGGCTCAGTTGGTAGAGCATGGTGATGGCAAAACCAGGGTTGTGGGTTCGTTTCCCACGGGGGACCAGTACAGAGAAATAAATGTATGAAATGTATGCATTCACTACTGTAAGTCGCTCTGGATAAGAGTGTCTGCTAAATGACTAAAATGTAAATGTATTCTTGAGCAGGGGGACCTTGCGGACGCTTCAGTCCTTCACGGCGTAGTGTGTTACCAATTGTTTTATTGGTGACTATGGTCCCAGCTGCCTTGAGATCATTGACAAGATCCTCCCGTGTAGTTCTGGGCTGATTCCTCACTGTTCTCATGATCATTGCAACTCCACGAGGTGAGATCTTGCATGGAGCCCCAGGCTGAGGGAGATTGACAGTTCTTTTGTGTTTTTTCCATTTGCGAATAATCGCACCAAATGTTGTCACCTTCTCACCAAGCTGCTTGGCGATGGACTTGTAGCCCATTCCAGCCTTGTGTAGGTCTACAATCTTGTCCCTGACATCCTTGGAGAGCTCTTTGGTCTTGGCCATGGTGGAGAGTTTGGAATCTGATTGATTGATTGCTTCTGTGGACCGGTGTGTTTTTTACAGCTATCAAGCTGCGGTTAGGAGCACTCCCTTTAACCTCTCTTGGCTATTGGCTTGCGTCCCACCTACTCAACAGCCAGTTGAATCCCGTGGCGCGATATTCAAATACCTTAGAAATGCTATAACTTCAATTTCTCAAACATATGACTATTTTACACCATTTTAAAGACAAGACTCTCGTTAATCTAACCACACTGTCCGATTTCAAAAAGGCTTTACAACGAAAGCAAAACATTAGATTATGTCAGCAGAGTACCCAGCCAGAAATAATCAGACACCCATTTTTCAAGCTAGCATATAATGTCACATAAACCCAAACCACAGCTAAATGCAGCACTAACCTTTGATGATCTTCATCAGATGACAATCTTAGGACATTATGTTATACAATACATGCATGTCTGTTCAATCAAGTTCATATTTATATCAAAAACCAGCTTTTTACATTAGCAGGTGACTAGCATGTGACTAGCATTCCCACCGAACACTTCCGGTGAATTTACTAAATTACTCACGATAAACGTTCACAAAAAACATAACAATTATTTTAAGAATTATAGATACAGAACTCCTCTATGTACTCGATATGTCAGATTTTAAAATAGCTTTTCGGTGAAAGCACATTTTCCAATATTCTAAGTAGATAGCCCGGCATCACAGGGCTAGCTATTTAGACACCCAGCAAGTTTAGCACTCACCAAAGTCAGATTTACTATAAGAAAAATGTTATTACCTTTGCTGTCTTCGTCAGAATGCACTCCCAGGACTTCTACTTCAATAACAAATGTTGGTTTGGTCCCAAATAATCCATTGTTATATCCAAATAGCGGCGTTTTGTTCGTGCGTTCAAGACACTATCCGAAAGGGTAAATAAGGGTTACGAGCACGACGCATTTCGTGACAAAAAAAATCGAAATATTCCATTACCGTACTTCGAAGCATGTCAACCGCTGTTTAAAATCAATTTTTATGCCATTTTTCTCGTAAAAAAGCGATAATATTCCGACCGGGAAATCGTTTTTTATTACAAAGAGAGTGAAAGTAAAAGCATGCTATCCCCTCATGCACGAGCCTCAGTCTGATGGCCCTCTGATAGAGCACCTGCCAAACGCGCTAGTGTGTTAAAGCCTGGGAATGGAATTACGTCATTCAGCTTTTTCCCGGGTTCTGAGAGCCTATGGGAGCCGTAGGAAGTGTCACGTCATGCCAGAGATCCCCTGTTTTTTTTAGAGATGATCAAGGAGGGCAAGAAATGGTCAGACAGGCCACTTCCTGTAAGGAATCTTCTCAGGTTCTGGCCTGCCAAATGAGTTCTGTTATACTCACAGACACCATTCAAACAGTTTCAGAAACTTTAGGGTGTTTTCTATCCAAAGCCAATAATTATATGCATATTCTAGTTACTGGGCAGGAGTAGTAACTAGATTAAATCGGGTACGTTTTTTATCCGGCCGTGCAAATACTGCCCCCTAGCCCCAACAGGTTAAGAGTGTGCTTCTAATCTCAGTTCGTTACCTGTATAAAAGACAACTGGGAGCCAGAAATCTTTCTGATTGAGAGAGGGTCAAATACTTATTTCCCTCATTAAAATGCAAATCAATTTATAACATTTTGACATGCTTTTTTCTGGATTTTTTTGTTGTTATTCTGTCTCTCACTGTTCAAATAAACCTACCATTAAAATCATAGACTGATCCTTTCTTTGTCAGTGGGCAAACATACAAAATCAGCAGGGGATCAAATACTTTTTTCCCCCACTGTAGATCCTATGCTATGAGACTCGAAATTGAGCTCATGTGCATCCTGTTTCCATTAATCATCCTTGAGATGTTTCAATAACTTGATTGGAGTCCACCTGTGGTACATTTTATTGATTGGACATGATTTGGAAAGGTTCACACCTGTCTTTATTAGGTCCCACAGTTGACAGTGCATGTCAGAGCAAAGACCAAGCCATGAAGTCGAAGGAATTTTCCGTAGACTTCCGAGCCAGAATTGTGTCGAGGCACAGATCTGAGGAAGGGTACCAAAACATTTCTGCAGCATTGAAGGTCCCCAAGAACACAGTGGCCTCCATCATTCTTAAATGGAAGAACTTTGGAACAACCTAGACTCTTCCTAGAGCTGGTCGCCAGGCCAAACTGAGCAATCGGGGGAGATGGGCCTTGCACTCCACCAATCAGGCCTTTATGGTAGAGTGGCCAGACATAAGCCACTCCTCAGTAAAAGGCACAGCCCGCTTGGAGTTTGTCACAAAGGCACCTAAAGGACTCTCTCTTGGCCTGATTTCCAAGCGTCACATGTGGAGGAAACCTGGCACCATCCCTACGGTGAAGCTTGGTGGTGGCAGCATCATGCTATGGGGGATGTTTTTCAAAGGCAGGGACTGGGAGACTAGTCAGGATCGAGGGAAAGATAAGCTGAGCAAAGTACAGAGAGATCCTTGATGAAAACTTGCTCCAGAGCGCTCAGGATCTCAGACTAGGGTGAATGTTCACCTTCCAACAGGACAACGACCCAAAGCACAGAGCCAAGACAATGCAGGAGTGGCTTCGGGACAAGTTTCTGAATGTCCTTGAGTGGCCCAGCCAAAGCCTGGACTTCAACCCGATCTAATATCTCTGGAGAGACCTGAAAATTGCTGTGCAGTGACGCTCCCCAGCCAACCTGACAGGGCTCAAGAAGATTTGCGGAGAAGAATGGGAGAAACTCCCCAAATACAGGTGTGCCAAGCTTGTAGCATCATACCCAAGAACACTCAAGGCTTTAAACGCTGCCAAAGATGCTTAAACAAAGTACTGAGTAAAGAGTCTGAATACTTATGTAAATGTGATATTTCTGTTTTTTTTTAAGTAAATGTGCAAAAAGAAAAATAGTTTTTGCTTTGTCATTATTGGCTATTGTCTGTAGATTGATGAAGAAAAAATATATTTAGTCCATTTTAGAATAAGGCTGTAACGTAACAAAATGTGGAAAAGTCAAGGTGTCTGAATACTTTCCGAATGCACTGTATGTAATGTATTGTCATAAATAATGAAAATCTAAAGGCTAACAAGGATGGTGGAACCATTGATAGAGGGCTGTAGGAAGAACCTTTACATGATAAAATGGTTCTTGGTAAAAACCCTTCATAGAGGGTTCTAGTTAGAACTTGTCATAGTGTTCTAGGTAGAAACATATACAGGGGGTTCTATAAAGAACCCAAGAGGGTTCTAGGTAGCACCAACAAGGTTCCCCTATGGGCAGGGATGGGCAAAAATGACAAAATACAGATACAAAATACCTTAAAGATCATTGTATCAAAATAAACTGTAATGTATTTATATCCAAAAACAGCTTTTTACATTGGCGTGTGATGTTCAGAACATGCATTCCCACCAAAAACTTCCAGTGAATTTACTAAATTACTCATCATAAACGTTGACAAAATACATGACAATTATTTTAAGAATTATAGACACAGAACTCCTTTATGCAATCGCTATGTCAGATTTTAAAACAGCTTTTCGGCGAAAGCACATTTTTCAATATTCTGAGTACATAGCTCAGCCATCACGGCTAGCTATTTTGACATCCGCCAACTTCGAAGCACACTAAACTCAGAATTAGTATTAGAAATATTGTATTACCTTTGCTGATCTTCGTCAGAATGCACTCCCAGGACTGCTACTTCCACAAGAAATGTTGTTTTTGTTCCAAATAATCCATAGTTATGCCCAAATACCTCTGTTTTGTTCGTGCGTTCAGGTCACTATCCAAAGGGTAACGCGCAAGCGCATTTTGAGACAACATTTTTTTTAATGTTCCATTACCGTACTTAGAAGCATGTCAAACGCTGTTTAAAATCAATTTTTATGGTATTTTTCTCGTAAAATAGTGATAATATTCCAACCGGACAATAGTGTATTCATTCAAAGAGGAAAAGAAAAAACTGCTCACGGGAACGCGCATATCCAATCTCTTTGTCATCAGACAGACCACTGAGAAACTGAGCTACTATACTCTGCCCAGAGACAGAAGACGCCTCAATCCGCTTTCTGAAGGCTTTAGAGAGCCAATGGAAGCCTTAGAAAGTGCAACGTAACCCCACAGATACTGTAGTTTTGATAGAGAATCAAAAGAAGAACTACAAATTCTCAGACAGGCCACCTCCTGCTTGGAATTTTCTCAGGTTTTTGCCTGCCATACGAGTTCTGTTATACTCACAGACACCATTCAAACAGTTTTAGAAACTTCAGAGTGTTTTCTATCCAAATCTACTAATAATATGCATATTCTCGTAGTAACCAGTTTAAATCGGGTACGTTTTTTATCCGGCCGTGAAAATACTGCCCCCTAGCCCAGACAGGTTAACTACCTTAGCCGAGCAAGTCACTCTGGATAAGCGTGCCTGCTAAATGACCAAAATGTAGACGTGATCGACCGGCTGAAATCGGTCTTATGTAACAAAATCTAAAATTGTATTTTACATTAGATAAAAGTAGAGACTCAGAGCTACAAAATGAGATATCATACACTACAGTTGAGGAACAATTGGAAAGTAATTTTGCTTTGAAAGTTGATAAACTTGTAAACTCACTTTTGAGAAAATGGCCTTTGAATGTTTTGGTACTACTATTGCTTTGTTTTGGTACCTTCTTTGTCTACACCCATTCAGCATCGTTCACACCCTTTGAAACTTTAACCCCACCCATCTCTTTAAGGGATGATCTGAATGTACTAACAAGAGCAGTCAAGCACCCAAGCTAACTTGCTAGCTACTTCCAGACATCTAAGTGAGAGAGAACAGTTCACTGAACATTACTCGCCATAGCAGAGCTGGTTAGGCTGTTATGTTAACCAGAGTGTTGGTGACTGCAACTGTGCTGTCAGATTTTCCGGTTGTAATTTCAGAGCGTTTCGCATTCAGAGCGCACAGTGGACGCTCTGGCCGATGAGTTTACTGACATTTACTGACACCAGCCATATTCAACTGGTGTTGAGCGTTGGTAAATTCATCGGTTGTTCTGCGCTCTCTGGCGCACACAGACGAGAGTGCTCTGAAATCGGAGTAGATTCCTAGACTGAATTAACGAACGCACCCGAAATGGTTAGTTGCATACTGGAGTCTTTGTTAAGACCAATAGCTAGCTAGGTAAACAATGAACCATAATCACAACTCATGACGTTACTACCCTGCATGAATTTGCAGGTAGCTAACCAACCGGGTTCAATGTTAGCTAGCTAAGCAAATAGCACTGAGATACAAATAGTAAGATTATGCAGGTAACGTTAGCTAGTGAGCCAGCGAACATTAGCTATGTGAAAATGAACATACCAAAATTAACTGCAAAGCACACTGTGTAATGTTTCGGGGCGGAGCTCATTAGAATAATTCTCAGCATTCTTCACAATTGTTCATTTTTACATATACATTTATATTTCGTTAGTTTAGCAGACACTTTTATCACACCACGGTGCTATCAGACTTCTGATGCCAATGCAGGGTGAAAGGGTGCCACAAAATGTGAACCACTATCAAAAATTGTATGGACAAGTATTTTGTATTTCGAAAATACAAATTACAGTATTTATAAAATACAAAATACATTGGAGTGTAGTTCAGCCCAGTGTAATACAAATGACAAAATACTCAGAAGTAATTCAAATACTAAAATATTCAAATGTCATCCTATGGCGACAAACCAAAGAATCCTGTATGGTTCTACTTAGCACTCACACTCACACGCAACCACCAGGATAGACAGAAGCTCAATCAGCACCGCTTCTCTGTCTCTCCTCTCCCTCTCTTTTCCCCTCTCTCTCTCCCCTCCCGCTCTTCCTCCCTCCTCCTCTCTCCTCCTCTCTCTCTCTCTCCCTCCTCCTCTCTCCTCCTGTCTGTATCAATGGCGCTGCCTTCAGCACTTCTCTCTCATTGATCGTGCTCTGAACCCCGGGATGTTTAGCTGACATCATCTCTTCATCTCTTCATCCCTCCTCCTGAATGTTATCCTAATTAATTATGTACATGAACTCCTCCAGCGTCCTCTCTCTCTCTCTCGCTCGCTCGCTCTCTCTCGCTCTCATTCTCGTGCTTTGTCTCTATTTTTCACCTTCTGTCTCTCTGTTTCTCTCTCTCTGTCTTTTCTCTTCCTTCCTTCCTTTCTCTCTCTCTCTTGTTCTGCCTCCCTCCTAGTTGCTCCTTCATATGAGAATAGGGTGGAGCATTTACAACAAGAACAAAGTAAAAAGAGTTCATTCAACATCTACCTATTGACAGTAGAAGGCTTTCCTTCTGATAGTATAAACCCACCTGGTAGTTTCATCTCAGGTAAGGCTTAAGTTGAGATATCTGTCCTCCAGAGGAGGCTGGTGAGGGGAGGATGGCTCATAATAATGGCTGCAATGTAGTGAATGAAAATGTTTCAAAGAAACCATGTTTCAAGCCATTAATATGAGCTGAGTTAAAGTGCCACTAGCCACCACTGGTGTCCTCCCCACAATTGAACTCCGTTTCCCAGCGGCGTGTCTCTGTCTTATCTCAGGGCCTGTTTAGAGTGGTCCCCCGGGTGTTGGTAACAGAGATCCTCGTCGTCATGCTTACTCTGATAACTGTGAAGTAAATGGAGGTTGTCACGGCGACACCTCAAAGGGCCGTCCCTCCCGGAGACCTATCGCTGCCACTTTCTGCCAGTGATGGACAGATGATCACACTGGGTCTGAGGGATGAGAAGATGTCTGGATGAATCCCTAGTTCTCTCTCTCTCTCTCTCTCTCTCTCTCTCTCTCTTTACTTCTCTCCCTCTCTCTAATGCTATGTCACCCTCCGTTTCTCTCCGTCAATTCCTTCCTGTCGTTATACCTCTCTCACCATCGTTCCTCTTACTTTCCATCACTTTCTCTCTCTCACTTTCTTAATCTCTCTCTCTCTCTCTCTCTCTCTCTCTCTCTCTCTCTCTCTCTCTCTCCCCCTTCCCCATCTCTCTATCTAATTGTAATATATGCTGTAGTCTAGACCTTTTTAGGTCGTTATATCTGTGTCCACTCCTCCCAGACAGCTTTCCTAATCTCCTGTGCCACATACAAATGCCAGGAGAGCAGAGAGAATAGCAAATACATGACCCCTCCAACCTGACCCTCACACTAACCTACAGTATGACTAAGATATTCACACACTCTTAGGCTATGTCCCAAATGGCACCCTTTTCCCTATATAGCATACTACTTTTCACCAGAGCCATAGGGCTCTGGTCAAAAGTAATGCACTATGTAGGGTATAGGGTGCCATTCTGGATGTTGTCTAAGACATATTCACACACTCTTAGAGAACAGAGGCAGTTAAATATGAAATGTTTCTTTATTATTAAAAACCACTGTGATTTGGTTGGTATTGCATTATCATGTTTAAGTGTTTTAGCTTCAATCAAGGTGCTTTAGAGTGTACAGTATGAGTTATGACTAGTGAGGTTTCGTGTCCCTCTCACACTCACACGCTCACACTCTCTATTTTCCAACCACCCAAACTCCACTCTATCATTTCATTTTTACAATACCCAAGATTCCAGTGTTCTTTAAGCCAGGAACACATTTTTTTGTGGTCTGTGTTTCCCTCCAGCAGGCAGAAGAGGTTGCGCAAACGGAGGGCTCCCATCAGCTCCACCTGCAGCAGTGTGATTCATCAGAGAAGCAGCAGCCCAAACGGTTACATGTCTCCAACATCCCTTTCCGCTTCAGAGACCCAGACCTCAGGCAAATGTTTGGGGTGAGTAGCTAGCTATTACACACAAAATATATTGTAGCGACCTTAACCCAACACCTAGCGACTCGTCAAAGGGTTGGCCCTCTTGGCATAATGGTTAAGGTGTTGGCTTGACAGTCGCTGGACCTGGGATTGAGTCCTGATCAGTGGCTATGTTGGTGTACATACCAGATTGTGTGTTCTCACTGTTCAGAACGCACAGACCTGTCAATGGTTAACAAAACACATCAGTCTGGGACCGCATTGTTGAGCCGACCACGTCTCAGTCTCTCTGCATGTGGTTGTGTAATCCTCCCATCTACTCTTAGCTCTACAGGAACATCAAGTGCCACTTTGAGACTGTCCCCATTAAAGATGTATGGGCCCGGGACACACCTTTTAGAGAGGAGGCCTAAATGATTCACGTCCTATCCTCCACATACCCTCTCCTCTTCAAATTAGAGACAAATATGAATCTTTCATCTCCGGGGCGTTACAGGGCCGTCGTCCTTAACCGTTCCTTGGAGAGAGAGGACATGTCACTAGACCTGTTTAAATTCCCAAGACTGTTGTAGCGGTTCTCAGAGCAGAACACGGTTCATTCACAGGGCTGTTTTAGAATTACACAATGATTCTAGAATAGTTTTTTTTTTAATTCTCTGCTTTGTGAAAGGCTTTGAAAAATGATTAATAAATATCTTAGAATGAAATATCTGACCCTGTGTGAGTTATTAGTGGCAACTTCTTCTTACCTGCTTAATTGTTTTTGTTCCTGGAGGAGCATAGTTCTAAAGATCTACAACGCTGCCGGTCTTGAGCTGCATTTCTTGCCTGTGGCCTTACAACCCAAACATCAACGTGTACCCACTCCTATGTAGTTGGAGTAGCAACTAGTGCAAGTCTGTCATGTTGTTTCCGAAGCGACTGCTTCTTATTCCAACAAAGTGACCAAGAAGTCCCCACAGGCATGCAGTATGACTGTAGAGCACAGAGCCAGCTAGCTTCTTCTCCCTGCCACAGACTTTGTGCATGTTTGATGAGCACAAGAAACAGAGAGCAAAGAACAATAAATCCAGAGAACACAGGGGGCTAGAACAAGAAAGACAGAGAACACAGGGGGTAGAACAATAAATACAGAGAACACAGGGGGCTAGAACAAGAAAGACAGAGAACACAGGGGCTAGAACAATAAATCCAGAGAACACAGGGGGCTTGAACAATAAATACAGAGAACACAGGGGGCAAGAACAATAAATACAGAGAACACAGGGGGCTAGAACAATAAATACAGAGAACACAGGGGCTAGAACAATAAATACAGAGAACACAGGGGGCTAGAACAAGAAAGACAGAGAACACAGGGGGCTAGAACAAGAAATACAGAGAACACAGGGGCTAGAACAATAAATACAGAGAACACAGGGGGCTAGAACAAGAAAGACAGAGAACACAGGGGGCTAGAACAATAAATACAGAGAACACAGGGGGCTTGAACAATAAATACAGAGAACACAGGGGGCTAGAACAATAAATACAGAGAACACAGGGGGCTAGAACAAGAAAGACAGAGAACACAGGGGGCTTGAACAATAAATACAGAGAACACAGGGGGCTTGAACAATAAATACAGAGAACACAGGGGGCTAGAACAATAAATACAGAGAACACAGGGGGCTAGAACAATAAATACAGAGAACACAGGGGGCTAGAACAATAAATACAGAGAACACAGGGGGCTTGAACAAGAAAGACAGAGAACACAGGGGCTAGAACAATAAATACAGAGAACACAGGGGGCTAGAACAATAAATACAGAGAACACAGGGGGCTAGAACAATAAATACAGAGAACACAGGGGGCTAGATCAATAAATACAGAGAACACAGGGGGCTAGAACAATAAATACAGAGAACACAGGGGGCTAGAACAATAAATACAGAGAACACAGGGGGCTAGAACAATAAATACAGAGAACACAGGGGCTAGAACAAGAAAGACAGAGAACACAGGGGGCTAGAACAATAAATACAGAGAACACAGGGGGCTAGAACAATAAATACAGAGAACACAGGGGGCTAGAACAATAAATACAGAGAACACGGGGGCTAGAACAATAAATACAGAGAACACAGGGGGCTAGAACAATAAATACAGAGAACACAGGGGGCTAGAACAATAAATACAGAGAACACAGGGGCTAGAACAATAAATACAGAGAACACAGGGGGCTAGAACAAGAAAGACAGAGAACACAGGGGGCTAGAACAATAAATACAGAGAACACAGGGGGCTAGAACAATAAATACAGAGAACACAGGGGGCTGGAACAATAAATACAGAGAACACAGGGGGCTAGAACAAGAAAGACAGAGAACACAGGGGGCTAGAACAATAAATACAGAGAACACAGGGGGCTAGAACAAGAAAGACAGAGAACACAGGGGCTAGAACAAGAAAGACAGAGAACACAGGGGCTAGAACAATAAATACAGAGAACACAGGGGGCTAGAACAAGAAAGACAGAGAACACAGGGGGCTAGAACAATAAATACAGAGAACACAGGGGGCTAGAACAAGAAAGACAGAGAACACATGGGGCTAGAACAATAAATACAGAGAACACAGGGGGCTAGAACAAGAAAGACAGAGAACACAGGGGCTAGAACAAGAAAGACAGAGAACACAGGGGCTAGATCAATAAATACAGAGAACACAGGGGCTAGATCAATAAATACAGAGAACACAGGGGCTAGATCAATAAATACAGAGAACACAGGGGCTAGAACAATAAATACAGAGAACACAGGGGGCTAGAACAATAAATACAGAGAACACGGGGGGCTAGAACAATAAATACAGAGAACACAGGGGCTAGATCAATAAATACAGAGAACACAGGGGCTAGATCAATAAATACAGAGAACACAGGGGGCTAGAACAATAAATACAGAGAACACAGGGGGCTAGAACAATAAATACAGAGAACACAGGGGGCTAGATCAATAAATACAGAGAACACAGGGGGCTAGAACAAGAAAGACAGAGAACACAGGGGGCTTGAACAATAAATACAGAGAACACAGGGGGCTAGAACAATAAATACAGAGAACACGGGGGGCTAGAACAATAAATACAGAGAACACAGGGGGCTTGAACAATAAATACAGAGAACACGGGGGGCTAGAACAATAAATACAGAGAACACGGGGGGCTAGAACAATAAATACAGAGAACACAGGGGGCTAGAACAATAAATACAGAGAACACAGGGGCTAGAACAATAAATACAGAGAACACAGGGGGCTTGAACAATAAATACAGAGAACACAGGGGCTAGAACAAAAAATACAGAGAACACAGGGGGCTAGAACAAGAAAGACAGAGAACACAGGGGCTAGAACAAGAAAGACACACAGCGAGAGAGGACAGAAAGAAACAAACAGCAGGCCATGCAGGAGGGAGAGAGAGTGAAAGAGAGAGGAGAGACCCCCTGACAGACCGTTCCCTAATGGCCCAGAAATAGAAACATGTATCATGGAAATCCCCTCATAGTGTTTGAAGCTCTATAGCTTGTTAATACCAGACCAGTCTTTACAGTACAGTGTTTACTGGTGGCAGCCCATATATATATATATACACTACACTCAACACTAACTTTTTATATAATAGGAGGCTGGAGATTTCTCCCCTGGTCCCCTGGCTTCTCAGATGGAGTGGAACATCTGTTGCGTGCGTGTGTGAATGTGTGAAGGCCTGGGACTCCTAACTCTCCAGTAACACTCCCCAGTCACTTACTGAAGTCTCCAAGTCACTGAGCTCTGCACCACAATTAACCAGAGACACTGAGAGAGGAGAGAAGGATTAGAAGAGACAGACAATCTGCTAGCACTCACTACAATCAGCGATGCTCAGAGCGCGTCTAACCCTGTTAACAGTGGGTCGCACTGACATAGGCCCCGAAGACTTGGTGTCAGGAGGACTGGGCTAGAAAAGTTGGTCAATCAAAACAAAGTCACATGTTTAGTCCTTTTTCTTGCACTTTAGAAAGTGAGCATCTCAAACTGTCCACTTTAGATTTCCCAGGCAAGTTTCGGCTTGAAAAGTGAACTAACCACTTTGGTTCTTTGGTTCAATACTACAGTTGCAGACAAGGCAGTTAAGCAGTTTGGTTAGTTGGTTGTTCGATTGTCTCTAGGGTGGTGGGATAGGATACGAAGGGAATGTAGAAGCTTTTCAGAGTTTACGCGCGCGGACGCACGCACCCACGCACCCACCCACGCACGCACCCACCCACGCAACCACGCACGCACACACACACGCACGCACGCACGCACCCACACACGCACGCACCCACGCACGCACGCACGCACACACACACCTCTTTGTCGATGGTCCAGTTTTAAGGATTAATCGTTGTGGGCAGGGCTGAAGCGCTGCAGCCCAGATTCCATCAGGGTTCTGCCATTCCCACAATGGGCTCTAGTACCGCCCTCTCCCATTGCCTGTAAATGCTGCAATGAGAGACTGGCTCAATCTGCCATTACGACTCCGCTTGAGCACCACCACAATGCAAACAAAGGCCAGGCATTGCCAGGCATTATAGCAAATGGAATTTCCTTCCATTATAGCAAAAGTGAAGGTAATGACCAGGCATTGTAACATAGTCACACAAGGAAGTTATAACCAAGGGAATAATGCAGCAATCAAGTGTTTTCTTAGTGGATTCTTTTTAATGGTCCTTATTGCGACAATTTAGGTCCTTATCAGAAAATGGACAGAAATAATAATAATACAGTTTAAAAACTCAGCTGTGTGGTCGGTGCTTCTACACGAGGCAGACTAGAGATGGGTAGTAGTTCTGTTACTTTTGACTAATTTCTAATTTGTATTTCACCGCCCTGAACTACATCGAGACCTATAATTTGTATTTTCAAAAATAAATAAAATACTATTCTATAAAAAATACAAATATAACGTTTCACAATTGTGTGGCCCCCTCTCACCCAGCATTGGTATCAGAAGTCTGATGGCACTATGGTGTGATAAGAGTGTCTGCTAGATGACCAAAATGTGAATGTATATGTAAATATGAACACTTGCAAAGCATGCTGGGTATTAGGGCTCTATTCAATCCACATCGCAGAAGTTCAGCTTTACAGCGTGATTGAAATTTAAAGGCAATTTTCTCACTTTAGTCGAGATTGCATTCACGGTAAACTCTGCATATGTTGGCTAAATAGAAAACGACTTAAATATTTATTTAGCGGAATCTGTATCATCTTTACAGATTGAATGGAGTCCTTAATATAAAACAAGGCCAATAACAACACCCAGTGTTTCTTGTTCATATTCACATTTACGTTTACATTTTGGACATTTAGTAGACACTTATCCAGAGTGTCTTAAAGTCTATGCATTCAACTAAGGTAGATAAACAACCACATATCACAGTCATAGCAAGTAAAACAAATGTGTTACCGTTACTTGGAATGTTGTTTTAGTGAAGGCGTGTAAAGACATCCATGTACTGGCATTTTATCAAACTACAATGCTTTGCAAAGGTATTTTGATACATTGGTCTTTGGAGTTTCTTGCATTTGAAACAAGATACATAACAATAAACATTTTGCACATCTCTGACGCGGACACAAAAAGAGGGAATGTATGAAAAGAATAAAATAGCAGGGGTTCATTACCCAAACTTATTTGAGTTTAATTCATAATTAGAAAAACACATCTAGGAGGAAATTACAACGATGAGCATGAGGGCTTAATGGTATAGTGATAATTGGGATTCAAAGCCCCACTTCACTGATTCAATTCTCTCATTCGCTCAACGGCGTGTCGGAGATCTCTAATCTCAACGTCTGCATCCGAAATGGCACACTATTAGGATGCCATTTGGGATGAAACCAAAGCTTAATACCTTGGATATATCAGCGAGGGGTTGAGATCTCCCTACATGCATTGAGGCCTCCTTTACCATTAAAGTGTTTGATAGCTCTCTCAGAAGATCAGAAACTCTGAAACTATCCAACTGGGAAACTCTGGAAGTTTGGGTGCTGCTTTCATGTCTCGGAAATGATCTGAAATAGGATATTCAACATTTCAAAACACCAGGCACTTAGGCTTCAGATGTAAAGTATTAGCGGGGGTTTTACCCCCAATTTTCCCCATTGTCAGTTCTTCTGATTTCAAAGGAGCACATGAATATTGCATGACACAGGGAGCCAGAATGGCTTCCACTAGACCCTAGCTGTGCCCCAGTCGCTTCAGGAGCCTGTTCATTTTGCACCACACTGAGAGAAACAGGCTAATATACTGTCCCCAGTGCCATTGCTATGTTTAATTAATAACCAGACACTTAGAGAGCCAGCCGCAAGAGGGTTCTTCCTGTCACACTCCCAGAGGTAGGGTCCTAAATTAGTCATTACTGTAGTGTGTGCATGCACAAGTGCACACGCACACGCACACATGCCCATCCACGCATGCACACACACACCTCCCCCCAACACACACACCTTTGGCCCACCTCAGCAGTCTGTGTGTGTGTGCGTGCGTGTGTTTCTCTCTCTCGAGGAGCGAGGCGTACATCACAGGTCCGCTAATGGACTTTTAATGATACCTTCCTTCCTCTGCCTAATCACCTTTTTAGAAGCCCCAGCCTTCTAGGGAGAACCCCCATCTTTCCATCGTGCTGCAGCAGCATTCCTAACAGAACAGGGAATCATGTCAGTCGGAAGCTTCTTACGTTCTGATTAGCCATTTTATTCCACAAGGCTCCATTCCATCCTGCTCCACCATTTGGCCTTTGAGATTGTGTGTAATTCTAATCCCTCCATGTAATTTACAATAACAAATCAGTGTAGAGATGAACATGTGTGCCGTAATGGTATCAGAGGGGGATAGATAGGACAGCTAAACCCAGAGCTTCTATTGCAGTCTCCCCTTGATGCCAATTCATTAGTGGCCTGATTAAAGTCAATTTACTACAGTGTTTATTTAGCAAGAAGAATACTTTATTATTGCCTGTTAAGGAGCAGTTCCCGCTCTTTTTCTCTCTCGCTCTCTCTCTCACACACGCACGCACACACACACACACATGCACACACGCACACACACACACATCACTTTGTTTACAGTGCATTTAATCTGCACCCCAGGCCCATTAGCACAGGTATAAACTGTTAGCATCATCAGCTTCTACAGTGTGTTGGGCTAAACAAGTCATTCACTATGAGAGGAGGACGCTACGATGCTAACCAGTCTAAGTATATGAGGAGCACCATCACGCTGCGATCATACAACGTGCAGTGTGTGTTTGATTTACTGCTCCTCGCAACGAAAACAGCTTTAATCTGAACTAATGGAGGAGACTGAGTCGAGCAACAGCTGTGAGAGAATGGATGAATGTGAATTGAGGAGGAAGGGAGGGGGAGGAGGAGGAAGTGGAGGAGGAAAGTGCTGCTGTGCTTGCCTGAATAAAGTGAAGGAGAACGACTGGTGGAGAACGAGGGATGGAGAACGAGGGATGGAGAACGAGGGATGGAGAGAGGAGGATTTTGGTTTTCAGTGTAACATTTCTGGTGTTGATTCAGGTGTTAAATGAACTCTGTAAGTGTTACATTAACACTCATTGGTGTAAAATAACCACACTGTTGGTGCTTATAACCAGAGTTGAGTGTGAGAGTGTGATTGTGTTAGTTTTACTCTGTGGAGAGTAAAACGTTCGCATCAAAAACATGTCCGTCATTATTATATTTCCCAGCATGCTCTACTGCAGGTAGATTTTTTGATGAGTGTTTTGATTAATATTTTGCTACATAAAGATAAATAACGTACAGTTTTAACATTACATACGATTTTTCGCAAAAAAAAAATTCTGAACTAATCTAGTTAGTGCGATTTATTGCACCCGTTACTGAAATGGTCGTTCCAGTTTAATGGTTTAGTCAGTCTCCTTTTTCAATGTTAATGACCCTAACAGTCATTCTGAATGCAGTTTGTGGCCAAATTATGTTGAATATCCTAACTCTGGCAAGATTTCAATAGGAATTATTCATCAATTTGCAAGCCAGCATAATGTGACTTGCAAGCTGGAGGTGGCCTTTTACGAAAGACTTTCAGGTAACTTGATTAAAAGA
Source organism: Salmo trutta (assembly GCF_901001165.1). NCBI lineage: Eukaryota > Metazoa > Chordata > Actinopteri > Salmoniformes > Salmonidae > Salmo > Salmo trutta. The sequence continues at coordinate 52,225,398 of NC_042974.1, read as the reverse complement.
AAAAAAAGGCCTTACGAGACATGTATTGTCTTGGACAGTTACATTTTAATTATACTATTCACTTAACTGACTTGGTGAAGGCCACAGGACAGAAAATGAATGAATTCAACAGCCATGTCATCAACAAATACAGTCATAGGTGGTTACTCACTTGAAAAGGCAAGGCACACTGGGAAATGATATTGAGACATGGCTTGGTGGGGGCTTGGCTTTCAGTTAGTTATTTTTGGCCACCCCTGAGTAGAAGTGTTGTACCAGTTTAACTGGTCTATGGTTATGTTTGAGTGTGTCTGCTGCCTGTTCTGAAGTCTTACATAAGGGCATGTGACCCTAAACAGTTGCAAATAATGTTGTTATGTCCGTAAATCAACACCAAGTGGCCTCTTAAAGAAATACTAACTTATTTGCGTAATGGTTAAAAATACTACGTTAGGTGTTATTGCATAACAGCATTGGTGCAGACTATATACACTTCCTACTCTTAGAAATACTAAAGGAGGGGTTATTGCGTTACACTATAAGTGTTAATTCCATAACACTGTATAACAGCCTCAGCACTGGGCGTGGACCAATATACACATTGGCCCAGTGTTAAATTTAACACGGTCAGTGTTGAGTCAACCCTGGAGAATTTGCTGTGTGGAATTGGAGAGTGCCTGCCGAAAGAAAGTGATGAAGAAGGAATGATTGAGAGAGAGGAAGTGGAGGAGACCGCTTGGCTGAAGAAAGTGATGGCGACCAGACAAGCTTTACATAGGGGAAGACGGGACTGTCTTTGATTTGAGTTAACATGCTACAGCACAGACCTCTCTCTCTCTCTCTCTCTCTCTCTCTCTCTCTCTCTCTCCCCATCTGTCTCTCTTCCATCAACCAGGTGATCAATTCCATTGAGCTTGCGCTTCTGCTGAGTAAGGCGGGACAAGGCTGTGTGTGTGTGTGTGTGTGTGCAACCATGCGCGTGTGTGCGCGCGTGTGTCCATGCAACCTGATACACAGCCTCTCGGCCTCTCTCTCGCCGTCCCTCCCTTAGTCTGACAAGGTAATTAGTTAGAATGAAATAACGTGTCCATTGTAGACAACAATTAACCGTTGCTTTCATCCCAGTCATTAGGAAGAGTGGAGGTTTTCTTTCATTCTGCTGTGTCTCTAATGATCCCACAGCCTTCCCACTCGCCCGCCTTAAGCCCAGTTGAAACGCCTCTCGCGCGCGCGCACACACACACAAAGCCGACCACCAATTAGGTGTTTTTGTCCTTTTGAGGAAGAAGAAAGGAGAGGGGCGGAGAGGGACATGGAAGTGGAAAAGAGAGTGAGACATACAAATCAGTTGTTAACTGGGACGTGTTTTTGTTTTGGTTTTTTTCGCCCCTTTTTTCATGATATCCAATTAAGATCTTTCTCATCGTCGCAACTCCACAACGGACTCGGGAGAGGCGAAAGTGGAGTCATGTGTCATCTGAAACATGACCCGCCAAACCGCGCTTCTATTCATCCGCCCGCTTAACCCGGAAGCCAGCTGCGTCAATGTGTTGCAGGCGCCCAGCCCACCACAAGGAGTCACTAGAGCGTGATGAGCCACTCGGGAGGTCTGTGTGGTTTTCTTATTTCGATTATCTGCAGTTAGATGGCTGGCAGGCCACAAACAGGGCCACTTTTCTTCTCTCCTCCTGCAAATCGCTGCTGCAGCACTACTCCTCTCTCTGTTGTCCGTATGTACAGGGCATCGCACAGACCTCTCTGTTGTCCGTATGTACAGGGCATCGCCCAGACCTCTCTGTTGTCCGTATGTACAGGGCATCGCCCAGACCTCTCTGTTGTCCGTATGTACAGGGCATCGCCCAGACCTCTCTGTTGTCCGTATGTACAGGGCATCGCACAGACCTCTCTGTTGTCCGTATGTACAGGGCATCGCCCAGACCTCTCTGTTGTCCGTATGTACAGGACATCGCCCAGACCTCTCTGTTGTCCGTATGTACAGGGCATCGCCCAGACCTCTCTGTTGTCCGTATGTACAGGGCATCGCCCAGACCTCTCTGTTGTCCGTATGTACAGGGCATCGCCCAGACCTCTCTGTTGTCCGTATGTACAGGGCATCGCCCAGACCTCGTGGGCCCCCCTGCCTTGCGGCAGCAGCAGGTGTGCTACGCCAGTGGATGGAGTTGGTCAAAGGGTTGTTAATGCAGCCGCTTCTCTCTATGTCTTTCTTCCTCTCTCGGCTGCACGTATCAGCCAATCAGAACTAATATTGATGATGACGTAAATCAAGTGTTAATCAAATGTTATGCAGCTGTGGCAGCACTGTTGATGTTTTAACTAGGTAGCTAGCTACACACACACGACCGGTAACCGCATCTCAAGCCATGCATGTTTGGATACTGGGTGTGCGTAATGTCAGTATAGGCCAGGCTGGGAAATAGTCAGGCATGCTCCATACAGCGCTGACCAACAGATGCAAACAATGGACAGGGTGGCGAACTCTACCACGTCACTTCCACTCGCAGGCAATGGGTTCAGAACAACTACGTCAAAAACGTAATACAAACAAATAATATATATATATAGTGGGAGGGAAAAGGGGCATGTGTTGGGCACAGGTTGCCTCCTATCTGTGCACATGGCTGTGTATGTACCACCATGTACTGTACCCACAAACACTGACCTCTCCTTTCACCCTCTACTTACCTCTTAGAATCCAAATGAATGTATTTTTGGGCAGATGGTTGTTGGGTTTAGTATGTTTGGGATAGTGGACAGAGGTAGAGTGTGTGTATAGGCTTTTCTCAATAGATTTTTCTCAACTCCTGTCTCATATCCTCTCTCATGTCCTCTCTCATGTCCTCTCTCATGTCCACTCTCATGTCCTCTCTCATGTCCACTCTCATGTCCACTCTCATGTCCACTCTCATGTCCTCTCTCATGTCCACTCTCATGTCCTCTCTCATGTCCACTCTCATGTCCTCTTTCATATCCTCTCTCATGTCCACTCTCATGTCCTCTCTCATGTCCTCTCTCATGTCCTCTCTCATGTCCACTCTCATGTCCTCTCTCATGTCCTCTCTCATGTCCTCTCTCATGTCCACTCTCATGTCCTCTCTCATGTCCACTCTCATGTCCACTCTCATGTCCACTCTCATGTCCTCTCTCATGTCCACTCTCATGTCCTCTCTCATGTCCACTCTCATGTCCTCTTTCATATCCTCTCTCATGTCCACTCTCATGTCCTCTCTCATGTCCTCTCTCATGTCCAATCTCTTGTCCACTCTCATGTCCACTCTCATGTCCACTCTCATGTCCTCTCTCATGTCCACTCTCATGTCCTCTCTCATGTCCACTCTCATGTCCTCTCTCATGTCCTCTCTCATGTCCACTCTCATGTCCACTCTCATGTCCTCTCTCATGTCCACTCTCATGTCCTCTCTCATGTCCACTCTCATGTCCTCTCTCATGTCCTCTCTCATGTCCACTCTCATGTCCTCTCTCATGTCCACTCTCATGTCCACTCTCATGTCCTCTCTCATGTCCACTCTCATGTCCTCTCTCATGTCCTCTCTCATGTCCTCTCTCATGTCCACTCTCATGTCCTCTCTCATGTCCACTCTCATGTCCACTCTCATGTCCACTCTTGAAAAGGTCTAAAGGCAGTCGAGGAGAAGCAGCACTGAAAGGGAACGTGGATGAAAATGTGCTTGTATGAAATGAGACTCTCCTTCTCCACTCACGCGCCATCAGGCAATTGACGTTTACAGGAGGTGGAGATAATACGGAGTGAGGTGTGGTGGAGCGCGGTGAGACGGTGACCTTGCCAGTGCTCTGCTGGCACTACCTCAGATTAGATGCCATGTTTATTTATTTATTGAAATCAACTACTTGATTCAAGGTCTTGTTACGAGGAGACCAAGGCTGTGGCTGCATTTCCATAAGACTGGGGAGAAAAGGGTGGGGAGAAGGGAGAGGGGAGGGAGAGACTGAGGAGAAGAGGGTGGGGAGAAGGGAGAGGGGAGTTGGAGACTGAGGAGAAGAGGGTGGGGAGAAGAGGGTGGGGAGAAGAGGGTGGGGAGAAGAGGGTGGGGAGAAGAGGGTGGAGGGAGAAGAGGGTGGGGAGAAGAGGGTGGGGAGAAGAGGGTGGGGAGAAGAGGGTAGGGAGAAGGGAGAGGGGAGTTGGAGACTGGGGAGAAGAGGGTGGGGAGAAGGGAGAGGGGAGTTGGAGACTGGGGAGAAGAGGGTGGGGAGAAGGGAGAGGGGAGTTGGAGACTGGGGAGAAGAGGGTGGGGAGAAGGGAGAGGGAGACTGCTCCTGCTGCCATTAGAAGTGGGATCAGATAACGGCCTAGAGGATCCAGCCGGCAACCGTCTGTTGACCAGGCGAGATGATGACCAGTATGACAGCTAATTACGACCATCGTATTCATCACCCCAGATAATAAACAAATGTATGGTTTATCATTAGCCTTGATGGGCTATTCCCTCCATTTCTCCAATCCTCCACTCCTCATTTCCCATTCCATCTCTCTCTTTTTTTAATTGGGAAAGGGTTCTTGTGGCCTCTAAAAATAGGTTCATATAGCTTTTTATCAGGAGGGGACACAGAGAGAGGCAGTTGAAAGAAAACAAGATGATGACTGTCATTAAGACCACTGGTGCATGCTGAGAGCTTTGCTATAGTATGCAGATTTACACACCAATGCTCATTAACGCTACTGCTCACATTACATTGCCTTTCTAGCCATAGCCGTGACGCAGAACAATAAGTGTATTTTTTATTAAGAGAGAGAGGGAAAGAAACATAGCATTTAAAAGTGAATGGCTTTTTTATGAATCTCATTGTTAGTAGATGAAAGGAGTTTGTTAATTCAGGGGGATGAGTGTTTGACCTTTGCAGTCTAGTTTTAGCAGTGTTCGAGGTGTATGGTGCTGTGTGCTTTTTATTAGGTTTGGGTTCACTGTGTAACGGAGCGTGCCAATGCTGCAACCAACCGGTCGAAACTCCTGCCAAATGTGACATGTTCTAATGATTTTCTCTTCTCTCTCTTTCTCTCTCCTGTCTCTTTCTCCCCTCTACCCTTTTCTCATACTCCCCCCCCACTCTCTCTCTCTCATGTCTCTTTCTCCCCTCTACCCTTTTTAATGCCCTTCATCCCACCCTCTCTCTCTCTCTCTCCCTCTCTCTCTCTTTCTCTCTCCTGTCTTCCTCCCCTCTACCGTTTTCTCATACTCTTCCTCCCCTCTCTCTCTCTCTATCTCTCTCTCTCTCTCTCTCTGCAGCAATTTGGGAAGATTTTAGACGTGGAAATAATTTTTAACGAGCGAGGTTCCAAGGTAAGTGTGGCGTAACTAGTGTCACTTAATTTCTCTCTCTCTCTCTCTCTCTCCCTCTCTTGCTCTCTCTCCTTCTCTTCATCCCTCTCTCCCCAGGTTCCTACCTCCTCAGGGTAATAATTACTTGGCTTTTCTTTGGCTCCTCTGCCTTCAGGCAACGTTCCCTATTGTACCCTCCTGCCATACATTGTGACATACAGTACCACGCTGCCATTTAGCTCAATACTGACACTTGCCTCGTTTCCATACATACAGCTTGTCCAGTAAGCTTCATGCTGACAGTGTTAATCCTGACTTACTGAGCAGTATGAATCTTCCAACTCACCTCCTTACCACTCCATGGTACAGTAATACTCACTTCTCAAACAAGATTTGTCAGAAAGTACATTTAGACAGGTCTTTTTTTTTCTTTTTTACATTTGCAAACCTCCCAAAAAAATTGTCTGTATTTTCTGCACCATCTATGTAGAAGAAGAATTACAAAACACCCTTTTCCCCAAAAGAACCGGAAAACAATTCCTGATGATTTATCTAATTCGAGAAGAAGAATCTAAGATATCCATGGCAAACACAGGTTGTATTATTCCACTACCCACAATCCTCTCCTTCTGCTCACCATGAAATTAACACAGCTTAGCATGAATAAACATTGTATTTCCATAAGAAGCTTTCTCAATTTGCATTCAATATGTTTTCACTCTTTGAAGAATGCCCACTCCTCTCTCTCTCTTCGTGTAAGCTAATTACTTGTGCATGATAAAAATAAAAATAAACAGTAGACTCAGAGAGAGGGCGAACTTGCAGCATGCACAAAATGTGAAAATGATTAATTTTTGCCATCAAATCCCACTTTCAATGTATTAGTTGTGTGTTATTTGCATCAGGCAGTATAGGCTGGGATCCCCTATACAGGATCACGTCGCAGTGGGAAGCGCCCGGTTCACACACATTATCTACCAAGGCAATTAATTACAGGGCCCTACTAGCACAGGATGTATAGGTTGTATAGGCTATGTCCCAAATGACACCCTATTTCTCTAGTGCTATGGGTACTGGTCAAAAGTAGTGCACTAAATAGGTATTAAGGTGCTATTTGGGATATAGACATAGGCTAAAAAGACTTGGAGGACTGGGGGCTTGTCTTGTCCAACATGCTGTTTACCAGCCATATCTAATGGCTCTCATACCCAGACCCAGTTAACTCTCCTAGCTCCCACCATAACTCCCCGCTGCAACGTGTGTGTGCTGCACATGGGCTGCACCGTCAGGCCTGGGGCTCTCATGGCCCCCTTACTGAGCTGGGCCTCCTGAGTGAGCTTCAGGAACAGGCCTACACAGCAAATTCTCCAGTGTTAAATTAACTCACTGCTTAGTGTAAAGCCTTATTCAAATATTTCCCAGAGTGCCTTGCCTTTCAAAATAAATTGTAAAAAAAAAAAAAGCCACCATAATTTGACTTGCAGACCTGATGTGGCCTGTAAACCATGACTTTCAAGCAATTGTATTACGCTCGAATAAAAATGGGTTTAGATTTTTTCCTGAAGGGGAACAAACACTTGGTGCTGTAGTGGTACCCTGTAAGGTCATCCTTTGTACATATAGCAATAGGTACTTAATTGAACCCCAGTTTATACCTCAGGCCTGTAAGTGGGGGTTGCAAAATTCAGAGATTTTCCATAAATACTGGTTCCATTTCCAGGAAACATCCAACCAGGAGTTCTGGGAATGTTGAATTTTACAACCCATTATGCTGGTTTATAAAGTGATGTGTAACTCCTATTGGAATCCAGCCACAGTTAGGATATCCAACAGTTGGAATTTCTATTCGGCTACAATCTGCATTCAGAATGAATGTCAGGGTTAGGAACATTGTGCAGCGACTAGCTAAGGCATTTACACTGGAACAAACATTTCAGTAACGAATGCAAAAAAAACTCGAACTAACTGATTGGATTAGTTTAGAAAAATTTATGTTATTTATCTTTGTTCAGCATAAGATTAATCGATTAATGTACACACACAATGTGCAATAGAGCATGCAGGGAAATATGATAATGCTGGGTGTGGTTTTGTGTATGAGTTTCAGGCCCGTGTGTTAGGGTAAAACTAGGTTCTCAAAATAAGACGTCATGAAATCCGTATGATATTGTGTCAAATAAGTCTGTTTTTTTATGATAACATATTTGCTAGTGATGGGGAAATTATGCTTCCTGAAGCATTGAGTATTTCCAGCCAATTGTGTTGAAAAAAGGCTAATTACGCGAGGCTTTGATCAACACGTTGTACAGTAGTGGCACCTGCTGGTCCAAATCATTTAGAACAGCCAAATTATTATAGATGACGTCGCGCACGCTATGCAGGGTAGCTTTTTTGTCTTTCACCGAAACCAATATCAAACCAATCAGGTGGTTGTTCGACAAAACATTGATCATGTGCTTCTGGTAAAGTGATACAATCATCGGCACACTGCATCAAAGTAACTATTTAGCGATTTCAATGCAGGCTTCGGAGCTGAATGCAACAACCATGTCTCTGTCCATAGCTGCTGAAAAAAAATCATAATAACAAATATTGATATATAAAAAAAAAATCTCTCAAAAGTTGTGAACTGGGCCTTTACTAGTCCTGTATTAGCAGGGACCGATATAGCCAGCAGTAGCACAGACAAACACTTTTTCAGCCCCCACAAAAAAAATACAAAGATATCCGCACCCAAAAACAACTTCCCGCAAAGGCTATCTCTCTGTCACTAAGAAATACAGTCATGGGTGGTAACTACAATTTACTTGAACTCTGGGAAATATTTGAATAAAGCTTTACGCTAAGCCTTATGTTAATTTAACACTGTTCCAATGTCTGTATGGGTCCACAGACTCAACACTTTCAATGTAAAATGATTTTTTTTTTACATTGGAGAATGTACACTAGAGAATTTGCTGTGTAGTATTCTCAAGGCTCCCTGAGTGAGCTGGGCCTCCTGTACAAGCTGTGTGAGGCCCAGTGTGTAGCACCTGTCTCCTCTCCCATTGCACCACACTGTGTGTGTGTGTGTGTGTGTGTGTGTGTGTGTGTGTGTGTGTGTGTGTGTGTGTGTGTGTGTGTGTGTGTGTGTGTGTGTGTGTGTGTGTGTGTGTGTCAGCAGGCTTTCGCTCCCTCCACTAATTCAATTACAGTATGTCCAACTGATCCTTAACAAAATGTTTCTAAGGACGACTACTCTCAGAAACCTTTGGAATAAAGATCTCTCTCACACTAACACACACATACACACAAGACTGTTGAAAGGTGAATGTGCATCACCTGGTAAACAAACGTGTGTACGCACACATACACACATACACACATACAGTTGGAGTGTTGGGAGCTGGAGTGTATCAGGTTGTGTTTCTGAATGCTGTGTTAGTTATTTTTCATGCTTCTCCTCTTCAGCACAACTCTGACCGTGTGTTTCTCAAGTTTCACTAACCTGCTCACATATCTCTCTTCTGCTGAATACCTCCCTTTCTCTTCCTGATACTTACCTTGTACCATGTGTTATTTCTTCTTCCTTTTCTCTCTCTTATATCATCCTGCTTATTTCCCTCTTCTTCCGCTCTCTCTATCTCCCCACTCTCTCCTTCTTCTCTCCGTTCCTGGTGATCTCAGGGTTTTGGGTTTGTAACATTTGAAACGAGTGCAGATGCGGACCGTGCGCGGGAGAAACTAAATGGTACAATCGTAGAGGGACGCAAAATAGAGGTGCCTTCTTTTCCCTCTACTCACCCCTTCCTCCCCCCCCGTTCTCTCTCTCCCTCTGCCTGACGGTGCTTGCCTACCACCCCCTCTCTTCTCTCCTCCACCATCCTTCTCTCCCTCTGCCTGCTGCACCTTGATCGCTGCATGCTGAATGCTGAACTCTGAGCCGTAAGTGTGCGTGTGTGTGCGCACGTGTGTGTGTCTTTACATGTCTCTTCTGCATGCATGTGTGTGTGTGTGTGTGTTTACCAGGGGCATGTGTATTAGATCAGAATGTGTTTGATACTGAAGGAGCAGAGCAGAACACTCAGATCCCCACAAACTTGAGGTTGATGTATGCGCCAGTTTGAAGTCCTCGCTCTTGCTGTTCTCAATACACGTACACATGCTCTCTCTCCATCTCCGGCTCATGTTTAAATTAACTCAATCGCTGGGTATCAAAGTGCTGCCAACGTTGCTTTAAATCCCACTTGTTTATCCAAAACACCCCCGCTTATATTACACACCCCAGGGCAAAAAATATAGACGTTATTTCTCTCTCTATCACTCGCTCTCTCACTCGCTCTTTCGCTCTCTCTCTCTCTCACTTACTTACCTAGTCTCTATATATCTCTCTCTTTCTCTCCCCCTCTCTCAGGGTGTTTTTTCACGTCCGTCGTCCTTCCGCCCCCATTAAGATAATCTATGTAATGTATAAACAATACCTGGGCCCATACATCACATCAGACACGGGCTACGGTAGCGTTAGCATAGCCTAGCGTAGCCTCAAGGTAAATGACCTCTGCTGGCCCATTGGAAATGAAAGCCATTAGCACTAATTAGCAGCCAAGGGAAACGCTAACAAGGCAAGCTAGGAAAACATGCTAAACTCAACTCGATGCTGCCAGGGACAGGGCGAGAGGGTGAGCTGTTTTTCCCTCAGCAACCTCAGAGAGAGAGTTTTTTTCTCTAACTTTAACATTTCTGTTTAGAATGAGAGGCCCCTAAGTGATTGATAGAGATGTTTGCAGAAAATGGATACTGGTTCCTTTAGAAGAAGACTAAAGCTCAGACATCTAAGAGGATTTTAACTTAGGTTTTTGGTTCATATGATGCTGGCGATATATTATTCTAACCATGTCTTACTGCATGGTTTGCTAGGTAGGCTTGTAACTATATTATGAGCCTGCAAGAATGATGCTCTGATGTGCAGTTGGTGTGTGTGTGTGTGTGTGTGTGTGTGTGTGTGTGTGTGTGTGTGTGTGTGTGTGTGTGTGTGTGTGTGTGTGTGTGTGTGTGTGTGTGTGTGTGTGTGTGTGTGTGTGTGTGTGTGTGTGTTTTGTTTCATTAGACCATTGTTGATATAGTCCCAAAATGTTTTGCTTGTCAGAAATCAAGTTTTCAAGATATGTAACTTTCAAAATACAGAAATCATCCCCATATGATGCATTTTTGGGGCTATGTCCAACAATGGACTAATGAAACAAATACCAAAAGATATTGGGTGGAATTTTCCTTTATGTTAAAAAGTGTGAGTGTCATATCTGAGTGATGATTCGAGTGGGGTTAACACCAGTGGGATATAAATTGACTCCACATGTGGTGAATAAATTAAGTGTTATTTTAATCACAGCGGAATCAACATTGCTTGGTGTTGTTACTCAACTCAGTTAATTTCACAAACAAACTGTGACTTGCAGGTCTACTGTTACCCATGAGCCAGTACATTGACCCTCATTTACAGTCAGAAAATGTTTAAAAACATTCACTTAGACAATCACTTGTTGAAGTCTTCTGAATTGTAGGTTTTTGAATATAACAACCATTTCTCTATCACTAACAAATACAGTCATGGTTGGGTATCGCTCATATTCACTTGAAAGGCATGCTGGGAAATATGGTTATACAACCTAAAACGCTAAAAGAACACCCCCCCCCCCAAAAAAAAACACTACATGTGTTTTTCCCAAACACTGAGAAAGTGTAACAGCATCAACTCTAATAAAGTGTTAATTGAAGTCGGAATTTGCAACACCCATGGTGTTAGGGACTAACACTCTAGCGATGCTAGTTTGTGAACACCTTGAAAAGTGTTCGTTTAACACTATTTCGGTGTTTCACATATCATTTCTAAGAAAGTGTTACATTTAACACTGTGGGAGTTAAAATTCTGATCTCAAATTTGCTGTGTGTGTGTGTGTGTGTGTGTGTGTGTGTGTGTTCTCTAACTGTCTAATCTCTATCGCTGAACACAGGTCAACAACGCAACAGCAAGAGTAATGACAAACAAAAAGGTGTCAAACCCTTACACAAACGGTAAGCTCTTCCCTTATCCTCCTCTTTCTTCCTCTCCTTCTCACACATCCCCTTCATCCTTCCCTCCTCTTCCTTTACCTCCTCCCTACTTCCTCCTCCCCACTTCTTCTTTCTCCACCTCCTCCATCCTTTCCTCCTTCCATCTCAGTGCCACAGACAGACAGACATTGGTGCTTTATACAGACAGATTAGACAGATCAGAGGCTATATTTACTATATTTACTAAACTGATGATGTACTGCGTATTCAGTGACCCAGACTCTAACCCTATGATGACTAAACCATGATCAGGGCCATGACTGCACCAACTCAGGTTGTTCATTATTATAATCATTTTTTAAAGAAGGCTGTTTGGTTGGTTTGGTGATTTGATTTTTATTTGAATTCCGCAAGACGTTGAAATCATTTCTGGAGGGTTTTTGGAAACTTTGCCTCTGCTGATTCCATCTGGCCTTAAGCATGACTTGCCTCTCAGCTAGGAGATGATACAGGGACCATCTCTTAAAATCTCCTAATGTAATAAGAACAAAAAGGGGAAGGGAAATTGGTTCAACCATAAGGAGAGAAGGAGGAGTGTTGGGAGGGGGAGAAAAGTGAATTTGGTGAGGAGGAGTGAGTGGATGAGTGGATGGAGCAAATAAAAAGCCAGTGCTCATTCTGAAAGGGTTTTAAAGGTTTGTCTCGCTCTCTCTCTCTCTCTGACACTCATTCATGTTGATGGGAGAGAGAGCAACAAGATCTCATAGTTTCCCTTTGAAATTCCACGTATTATGGATGAACGTATTTTCGACGCATTAATTCCGCATGGTTACAGGGTTAATTCCGCGTGGTTACAGGGTTAATTCCGCGTGGTTACAGAGTTAAAACAGGCACAACTAAAAGGGTTAAGTTTAGATATTCATTTGGAGTGGTTAAGGTTAGGGTTATGGTTTGGGGACGGCTTAAAACAAAATAATACAAAACGAGGCACTATTACCATCAGATATCATCAAGTATTCTCACGACTTGCTAGCACATTGGGAACTGTGGTGGTGTAGTGGTCTAAGCAGATGTTCTGACTTTGTGCATCATGATTTCGTGCCCAGTGGTGGGCAATTTCTTTCTTTTTTTTCTTTTTTTTTGTCAGCGCCGAAGAAGGCATATATCGACGTTCTCAGGACCTTTACAAACGTCTGAAATAGCAGTCTATTTTTTGTGATCAACCTGAGAGAGAGAGA